>NC_045967.1:4951159-5043659 GCF_010909765.2 Amblyraja radiata | reverse complement strand
GCTACTCAAGTGGAATATGAGGTGCTGTTCCTCCAGTTTGCATGTGCCCTCACTCTGGCAATGGAGGAGGTCCAAGACAGAAAGATCAGTGTGGGAATGAGAAGGGGAGTTAAAATGGTTTGCAAACGAGAGACCCAGCAGGCCTTGGAAGTCCGAGTGCAAGTGTTTGTGAAACAGTCGCCTAGTCTATGCACATCAGGAACACCAGAAGCTGTAGATGAGGATAGTGAAGGCGCACGTGTAGCTTTGTCACCTGGAAGGAGTTGAAGAGGGTGCCTGCTTTGCGGAAGGGAAGGGATGGGGATGGGAAGATGTGACTGGTGCTGGGATCGCGTTGGAGATGGCTTATGGGTTGGATGCCAAGGTTGGTGGGGTGAAAGGAAAGGTCAAGGGGAACTCTATCTTTGTTCCATCTGGGGGAAAGGGGAGTGAGAGCATGACTATGGAACAGAGAAGATATAGGTGAGGAATCCATCTATGACAGCAGTGGGGAAATCACATTTACTAGTGGCGGCGCGGCTCTGGCTGCAGCGGCTCTCCGGCAGTCCTGTTTGTTTTGTGTTTTTTGTGTTGTTTATTTTCGTTTTGGTTAGTCTAGTTTTGGTTTTTAGTTTCTGTTTTGGGGGGGGGTTGAAACGGGGCTTGCTGTCTCTCCCTGCGGGGGAATGCGACTTTTTTGTCGTATTCCCCTTCTCTGCCTCCGTCTGCGCTGAGGCCTAATGGCGGAGCTGGCGAACTCGAGGCTCAGGAGGCAGAGCCCGCCAGGACTCGCACTGGGCTCGCTCCCATGAGGACGGCCCGGCTCGGGGCTGGAACAGTGCTTTCGTGAGGGGCTGTGACGCTCCCGTGAGGACGGCCGGCCCGAGGAAGGAACGGTGCTCCCGTCGGAGTGGCCGAGCTCGGGGAGGTACAGCGCTCCTAGCCCGAGGGAGGAGCAGCGCCCATGTTGGGGTGGCCCAGCCCGAGGGAGAAGCGGTGCCCAGTCGGGGCGGCCTGGCGCGGGGCTGAGATGGTAACGGTACTCACGTGAGGGCGATCCGGCTCGGGGCTGGAACGGTGCTCCGGTGGCTGGGACGGTGTTCTGGCGGCGGTGGCCTGAGTCCGGGGTTCGGCCGCGGGCCAGCGGCTGCATCAGCAGGACTGGTGGACGGCAGCTTCGACCACCCCGGGCTAGGAGAGCTGTAGCCGCGGGACAGTTGTAACATCGCCCGGGGGGTATCGCCTCAGCGCAGAGGGAGAAGAGGAGGGAAGAGACTGGAGACCTAAGACTTTTGCCTCCATCACAGTGAGGAGATGTTGGGTGGACTCACTGTGGTGGATGTTAATATGTGTTTATTGTTGTTTTTTATTGTATTGTATTGTATTGTATGTATGACTGCTTCAATTTCGTTCAGACTTCGGTCTGAATGACAATAAAGGCTATCTAATCTAAAACAGGTATCCTAGAAAATAACTCTCTATCTTGAGAGCTGATGCAGTGGTGACAGAGAAATTGAGAGTAGGGGATTGTGTCTTTGCGAGAGACAGGGTAGGAGGAGGTTAGTTTAGTGTAGTTTAATGTGGTTTAGTTTAGAGATACAACGCAGAAACCCCTTCGGCCCACCGGGTCCGCGCCGACCAGTGATTACCGCATATTAATACTATCCTATACACTCTCGGGACAATGTTTACAATTACCAATCCAATTTACCTACATACCTGCACGTCTTTGGAGTTCAAGGAAGAGAAGAGAGATAGTCCAAATGAATTTGAGGGCAGGGTAGAGTTTGTGGTAAAGTTAATGAAATCAACGAGTTCTGCATGGGTGCAGGAAGCAGCGCCAATGCAGTCATCAATGCAGAGGAGAAACAATTGGGTGATGGTGCCCGTGTATGTTTGGAACAAGGACTACATTTTGTTTGATGTAACCAACGAAAAGGCAGGCACAACTGAGGCCCATGTGAGTGCCCATGGCTACACCATTCAGTTGAAGAAAGTGAGGGGAGTCGAAAGAGAAATTGTTGAGGATGAGGACAAGTTCTGCCAAGCAGAGGAGAGTGTAAATAGGGGGAAACTGATTGAGTCTCCTCTCAAGGAAGAACTGGAGGACCATGAGACCTTCCTAGTGGGGGATTGAAGTACAGGAGGTACAGAAGTTTAAAAACGCATACCTCCAGATTCAGGAAATTTTTCTTCTCACCTGTTATCAGGCAATTGAATGGTCTTCTCATCAGATTGAATGAGGTACTGACCTCCCATCTATTTCATTGGAGACCTTTGAATAATTTAAAATAGTAAGATTAAACGAGAACTTACCAGTTTGAAGTTTGATCTGTATTTTATGAGGAGTTACGATGAGGGATTACGTGAAGAACCCGCTCAGTGCGCAGGCGCGGCATACTTCCAAGCAGCGGTGTGGAATCACAGATAGACACAGTTATTTGAAGTAAACATAGTAAAGATAAGGAGACATCAATTTATTAGTTTGATCCATATAATGAGGGTGGGAGCGGAGGGCACGTAATCCCTCATCGTAACTCCTCATAAAATACAGATCAAACTTCAAACTGGTAAGTTCTCGTTTAATCTTACTATTTTACTTCGGAGTCACGTGAGTGACTACGTGAAGATTTCAAAGCTCTGTGATTTCAAACCGTGTAACAGTTTCATTTCACTCACTGCCGAAGTTCTTGAGGGAGGAAATGTTATCGTAATCAACCAATGAGTCTATTTGTAGAAAAACACAATGGTATTTTTTAAACAATAACAACAAAGAATTAAGTTGCTCCCCTGGGCTTAAATTAAATATTTGCAGTTCGTAAATCTTTACTGCAAATAAACCAGGTTTTGCCAACGGCTTATTATAAAATTTCTGAACGGTCTTTTCCCCCCCCCATCCTGCTGTAGCCAGGATGTGGTCTATAGGCATGTCCATTCTTTAGCCGTCGACATGGATGCTGTCCTGGTGGAATAAAATTTGTACATGTTAGTGTTTATCCCAGCAGTTTCTAGCACCTGCTTGAGCCATCTCGCAATGGTTTGGCTCGTCACCCGACCATAAGGTTTTTGTGACTGACCCACAAGGCTTTTCATCTCCCTCGTATATTTTGGTTGTGTCTATGTAGGATAGTAGGTGAGTCATGGCACATAACCGTGGTTCTGGTGGGTAAGCCACGACTGGATTAGGTGTTCCTGGTCTGCTCTGTTTGATCAGTCGCTGGATAACGACAGATCTGGTCTGGAGCTGTGATCATGTTGTCCAGTCGCAATAGGTGTAGTGACTGGACCCTCTGAGCGGATACAAGTGCCATCAACATGAGCGTCTTTAGTGTAGCTTGCTCGAGGCCGGGGGATCTGGCTGGTGGCCATTCCCTGAGATATGTCAGGACCACACTGATATCCCAAATATGGGTATACCTGGGCTTAGGGCTTGATATTGTAAATGCCCTTCATCAGTTTTACCACCAGTGGATGGGATCCCATCGCCTGTTGTCCTGGCGCTGGTTGTTGATGGCACTGTAGCTGATCCCTACATCGTGGTGTAGATAGGCCAGGAACTCCAGTATGTTGGTGGCTGTAGCTGTTGCGTATGTCGTCCCTGTTTCCTGGCAGTACTTCTCCCATTTTTGATGCTGGTTAAGTACTGCCTCTGGTGGATGTTCGAAGGGATGCCGACATGGTGATGGTTTGTTTGGACAATCCCAGTTCCAGGTAAGGTCTGTTCAAACTTGCAACCCAGGCGTTTAATTTTCTCATGGCATGGGTGTTTAGCTTACCTGGTAGGTAAGTAGCTGATAGCCAAATATGTCTTTCGACACACCATTGCCAAATCATGTTGACCAATTTGTCGCATGACAATGATTTTATGCCACCCATATGGTTAATATAAGCCATCACCGTAGTATTTATCAATTTGTAACCGAACATGCAAGTGCTGCATATTAGATACATATGCTTTTAAACCATAAAAGGCGCCCAACATCTCTAGATAGTTAATGCCCAGTGTAAGTAGTAATGATGACTCTAGGTTAGTCCATCTACCACCTGTGCTGGATATGGAGTTAGTCGCTCCCCAGCCTTGAGCACTGGCATCTGTTTTAGTAACTAAAGTAGGGTTAGTGATAGAGATAGGGCTGAAACTATGCCAAACGTTTTCTGCCCACCACTGCCCACCACTGTAGCTCTGATATTGCTTCAGTGGGTAAGTTCATGACACGATCATAGTGACCTGTATGTCGTTTTATTGCCTGTACCTTTGCTCTCTGTAAATTTTTTTTTTTTTTGATAGTGCAAAGGTCCGAATTGAGTAGCCGGAAATGCTGCTACCATTTTCCCAATTACTCTTGCTACTTGTCGAATATCCTTTGGAATTCAGTTGTTTGGCAGTAACATATGTCTCCATTTTGAAATGTATATACTTAACAAATTTGTTTAGTGATGTTAAGTCAATGATGATGCGACAGCCACCATCTTTTTTGGTTTTAGTGAATATATTCGATACAAATTCCAAAGGTTCATGTTTGGTCTTTTCGATGACCCCCTTTGTGATAAGTCTCACCAGTTCAGCTTGTCCCTCACGTTTCTCTTTGACGGAGGGAGAAATACCCTTTGGGGCCATTGTTGAACTGGCGGCGTTTTTTCTGACATGAATTGTATTTTATATCCACTATGCTTCAAACCGGTGCAATCTACCTCCTGTTAGTATTAAGCCTCCACCTCCCAAAAGGTGATAGGAACCAGACCCACCTACCTCCATGGTTACGGGTATTTCCTCTGATTCCCTTTGGTCGGCTTGCGAGGTGTCTGATGTGGCGTGTTTGTTGGGGGTTGCCGCATTTTCCATGGGGCCGCTCTGGGCCCTGGTCTAATAAAGACTTACGGTGAAAGTAAGCGGACCCCGAGCTTTCACCAGTGTTGAATGGTGGATGTTTACTGGTGGATGCGGCGGGGTGCTGCCACTTGGTGGTGTGTGTTTTCAGTTTGCTCGTTTTATACCCTGCCTTCCCGAAGAGCAGCCTGTCTGGCTTATCGGCTGGTGTTTTACACAGCCCGGCAAATCGAGGACTGATGGCAGGTTTGATGATTTCTTTCCGCAGATTATTAATTTCAACCTGCGTGTTACACAACAACGCGAGTGTATCCTGTTGATTGGTGGTCATCTCGGTGTTGTTTATAGAACGAGCAAACGAAGTGATGCCTGCTGTCAATAGTCGGAGTATCCGCTGCAGCTTTAGCTCGTGGTGCCGGATGGTTGCCCCAATGTGTCCCCAGATTTGGCTGTTCACCGCTGGTACTTTTTAGAGGTTCACAGTTCTCCGGCGCCTTCATTAATCACCTGCCCCTGCAGAGCTCTGTTGGAAAGGTGATTGATACTTGCCGCTAGTTTGGCCTCTAGCGGTTCCCCTGCATGGGGTTTTGACACGTAGCGGCCCACTGCACCAAGCAGCTGTTCCTGCTCCTGCACCCCCTGCATACTCCCGAAATCTTCAGCCATAACCCCTTGTTCTGGACCAGCCCAGTCCTGGTCCCCAAAGCTATCCTCTGGAAAGGAGGATGCAATGGACAGTGCAGGAGGCACTGTAGAGGGAGTGCCTGACCTCCTTCTGCAAGAGCTCCCCTCCCGGGGTGCACCTTGCTGGAGCACCTGCTCCAAGAGCCGCTCCATGCGGCTCAGGCGGCTGTCCCTCCCTCTCCTGGGTGGAGAGACGTCCCCGTCCGACGAGTCGGATGCCACCGGCCGGTTGCTCTTCCATTTGGCTTTGCCTCCAGCCCGCTGTTCAGACATTAGCGGAGCTGGACTCGGCTCGGTGTCGGGGATAGCGGAACGCCCGGATAGTGCTCCTACCGCCTGTTGCTGCCCCCCCCTTCTCCTCTTGCGGAGTTGGACGGGGGCAGATTTCGAAAGTCTTGTTTTTTCTTTTCGCGAGAGCGATCTTTCTGCGCATCTCGCTGGAGCTGCTCCAATTGCTGTTGGATGCAGCTCAGGCGGCTGTCTCTCCTCCATTTTAGGTAGAGACATGTCCCCGTCCGACGAATCGGACGCCACCGGCCGGATGCCTGTTCGGATGGCTAGATATCCAGCCCGCAGTTCAGGCACTAGCGGGACTGGGATCGGCGCGGTGATGGGGATAGCGGAGCGCCCGGTTCCTACCGCCTTCTTCTGGAGCTTTTGCCTTGTAGATGCGAGAGCGCCCCTCAAGCAGCGCGTCTCGCAGGCACCTGCTCCGTGAGCCGCTCCAGCGGCTCAGGCGGCTCTCTCTCCCCCCGTGCGGGTGGAGAGACGTCCCGTCCGACATCGGGAACACCTGCCGGATGCCTCTCGAGTGGCTATGCGTCCAGCCCGCTGCTCAGGTACTAGCGGGCTGGCCTCGGCACGGTGTCGGGGAATTACAGAACACCGGGTCGCTCCTACCGCCTGTTGCTGCCCCCCTTCCCCCCGACGGGAAACCGTTCCTCTTTGAACGGGGGACAGTTTTGTTCCAGAGCCTTTTTCTCTGCCTGTAAAACACAAGCAGAAAAAAGGCTCACCTGTAAAAGAAAACCCGACCTCAGGGTACTCACCTGACGGTCCGGTTCATCCTGTAACGGGACAGCCTAACTCCCGTTGCGGCCGCTGTTGCACTGCTCGTGTAAGTCCGCGCCTGCGCACTGAGCGGGTTCTTCACGTAGTCACTCACGTGACTCCGAAGTAAAATCAGACTTTATCTTGCACTAAATGTTGTACCTGTCAGGTCATCCTTTATCTGTACACTGTGGACAGCTTGATTGTAGGCATGCACAGTCTTTTCTTTGACTGGAGAGCATGCAATCAAAAGCTTTTCACTGTACCTTGGTACACATGACAATAATGAACTAAACTAAACAGGCTGTCCATGGTGGAGATGAGACAATGGGATCCTGGAAATTTAATTTTTTTATTTTATTTTTTATTTTTATTTTTTTAATATTTTTATTACAAGTACAATAAAGTACAGTAATACACATCACATATATCTAATTACATTTGTTGTACCACTTCATTTTTTGAGCTTTAAGAAAGATAGAAATAAAGGAAGTAAGGAAAGTGAAAAAGAGTCGTGAAGGTGCAGGAAAGTGTTGGGAAAAGAAAGCCCCTTAGAAAAGAAGTTAGAGAAGGAAGTAAAGAAAGGAAATAGACACTAGAAAAGAAAGAAAAAACAAAAAGAGAAACAATCGCTGTATTATAACACAAAACTCTGCAAAAAGGGATATACCAGCCGTATTTTTTTACCCCCCGTTGCCAGATCCTGGCACCATTTATTTTTTATCTCGTATCAAGCTTTTCAAAACAAAAAGAATAAGAATGAACAAAGACAATTACAAGAACAAATCAGACAACTAGATATAGATAATACTAAGGATCCAACTATGGATAAACATAATAAAATTTTAATACTGAAATTTAAGCTAAATAAATTATTGTCAGAGAAAGTTATAAGATTATTCCAAATTACAAAACAAGAACATTTCGAATTTGGGGATAAACCCCATAAACCTTTGGCACGCCAACTGAAAAAACGGGAAAAAGATCATGCAATTTTAAAGATTAAATCAGATAGAGGGGAATTATTAACACTACCTAATGATATCAATAAAAGATTTGCTCAATTTTACCAGAATTTATATACATCCAAAACGTTAATAGACAATAATAAAGTTTCAGAATTTCTGGACAACTGTAACCTTCCAAACCTAGAACTGAAGGAACAAGAGGAACTGGGAGCACAAATTACATCTAAGAAAATAGAAGACACAATAAACACACTTAAGAATGGAAAAACACCAGGACCAGACGGTTCAGTAATGAATTTTATAAATGTTTTTACGACATAGTTACACCATGTCTACAGAAAATGTATACATACGCTTTTAAAGAATAAATCTTACCTGAAACACTAGCAGAATCAACGATCACATTAATACTTAAAAAAGATAAAGATATAGAAGAACCAGGCTCATATAGAGCTATTGCTTTGTTAAATACGGATCAAAAAATATTAGGGAAAACACTAGCTAGAAGACTAAGTAAATATGTTAGTAAATTAATAAACGAGGATCAAACGGGATTTATACCTAAGAGACATTCATTTAATAACCTGAGACGTCTGCTTAACATAATGCATTCACACAAACCTCAAGAACAAGAGTTATCTATCATTTCATTGGACGCAGAAAAAGCGTTTGATCAAGTAGAATGGGATTATCTGATTAAAGTATTGCAAAAATTTCAAATGGGAGAGAACTTCATTGCATGGATAAAATTATTATATAACAAACCCACGGCTAGAATATTAACTAATAATATACTATCTACGAAATTCCAATTATCAAGGGGCAATAGACAAGGATGTTCATTATCACCGCTGTTATTTGCTCTGGTAATTGAACCTTTAGTTGAAAAAATCAGAACACACCCGGATATTTACGGTTATAATACAAAATATTCAAATAACATAATATCTTTATATGCAGACGATGTACTACTGTACATCACAAAACCCCAAATCAGTATACCAAACATATTAAATCTAATTGAGGACTTTGGAACTTTCTCAGGATACAGAATAAACTGGAACAAAAGTGAAATTATGTCGATAAAACCGAAAGACTCAACACATCTCTTGAAATTCCCCTTTAAAATAGCTACAGAAAAATTCAAATATTTGTGAATTGAAATCACTAGACACTATCACGCTATGTTTAACGCCAATTATAGTCCCTTACTTAAGAAACTAAATAATCTAATTAAATTCTGGAAAACGCTCCCGATGTCTTTAATAGGTCGAATAAATGCTATAAAAATTATCTTTTTACCACAAATCCTATATTTATTCCAATCAATACCTATATATCTTCCAAAAAAGTTTTTCAAAAAATTGGACTCAGACATTACAAATTTTGTATGGGATTATAAATCCCACAGAATACAAAGAACACACCTTAGTAAACCAAAAGAGATGGGTGGTCTAGCACTCCCTAACTTTATGTACTATAATTGGGCAGTAAATATTAAAAATATGATTCACCTGCTGGACAACTCTGCCCAGCAGGTGGACTTGATTGTAATGGAGAGATAGGACTGCTCTCCGTGTAATACAGGAGCGACTCCCCTCTCACCAATGAATCTGAATAGCAAAAATTACAATAAAAATCCAATGATACATAGCACAATTAGAACTTGGAAACAAATAAAACAGAATCTAAAATTAAGAAATCTATCTCTTTTAATGCCAATAGTCAACAATCCGTCGTTTAAACCTTCAATTATAGATAAATCATTTACACAATGGGAAAGAATGGGAATCAAAACGCTCGGAGACTTGTATGAATTTGGTAAATTATTATCATTTCAACAATTACAACTGAAATATAATTTGAGAAATAATCAATATTTTAAATATCTTCAAATCCATGACTATCTGAAAAAATACACAAAAGACTATCATAACATGTCCCCAGACTTATTGGATGAAGCCATGAAGACAAAGGCTGAATCAGCAAACCTAATATCATACTTATACAACACTATTTTAAATATAGAAATACCTACAACTGATGGTATTAGAAGAGACTGGGAACAAGAACTAGCTATAAAAATTTCAAAAGAGAGCTGGGATAAACACTTACTATATGTGCATAAATGCTCGATCAACATACGACATACTCTAATTCAATTCAAAACATTACATCGACTATAATATTCAAAAACAAAAATAAATAAACTTTTCCCTAACGTCTCACCCATTTGTGATAAATGTCAGTCTCATGAAGCTACCATAGCGCACTATTTTGTTTTTTGTATAAAAATCCAAAAATTCTGGAACTAAATATTTGAAATCTTCACAAAATTATTTAAAATAAAACTTGTACCAAAAGCAGAATGGATTATTTTTGGAATAACGGAAGGTAGCCCCGAACTAAACGTGTTTCAAAAGAACCTACTTAATTACGGGCTAATAATGGGATAAAAGCTTATACTCAAATTCTGGAAAAATGCTCCTATACCAACAATAGAAATGTGGATTTCAAACATGTTCGAAACATTACACCTGGAAGAGATGAGACTCCTCCTAGCAGGCAAAGCAGACCACTTCCAAAAGACGTGATCTGCATTTATGGAACTACTACAAGCATAAGGTGCAATAGTAATTTAAAAAATAAATGGAAATTGAAAGTTATTGAAAAGTTGAAGGTCTTGGATGCTGGAACTCCACTTTAACTTTCTTCATTGTCTGCAAGTTTCAGTTTTAAAGAACATCATTTAGTCTAAAGTGGATGCTAACACTCCTGCACAGACTCAATAGAATTATTATTATTGGTATCAGGATCAATATCATTGTCAGTATCGGTATTAGTATTCATGCCCACATCTGTATCAGTGTGAATATTAATATCTGTATTAGTGTCATTACAGTATCAGTATCAGTATTAGTGTCAGCATCAGCATCAGTGTCACCATCAGTGTTAGAATCCGTGTCAGTGTGAGTACAAGTGTACGTGTCAGTGTCAGTGTGAGAATAAGTATCAGTGAGTGAGTGTGTCAGTGTGTATATCAGTATCAGTGTGAGTGTCAGTGTGTCAGTGTGAGTGTCAATGTGTGTATGAGTATCAGTGTGAGTGTGAGTGTCAACTTGAGTATAAGTGTCAATGAGAGACAGTATCAGTGTCACTGTGAGTAGGTGACAGTGTTACTGTGTGTATCAGTATCAGTGTGAGTTAGTGTCAGTGTCAATGTGAGTGAGTGTCAATATCAGTGTGAGTGTCAGTGCCAGTGTGTGTATCCGTGTGAGTGTCAGTGTTAGTGTCACTGTGAGTGTCAGTATCAGTGTGAGTGACAGTGTCACTGATAGTGTTAGTGCTAGTGTGAGTGTGAATATCAGTGTTAATATCAGCATCTGTATCAGCGTGAGAGTGTGAGTGTGTGTCAGGGTGAATATCAGTGTCAGTATTAGCATCTGTTTCAGTGTGATAGTTTATTGTATCTCTCCATAGAATCAGAACCATTTTGATTGTGGACTTCAAGAAGTGAATACTTAACCCATCCATCATACGAGAGTAAGTGAATTGGGAATTGCAGCAGTAAACCAGACAGAATTAATTGGCCCAGATGCGTAACATGCGAACCCAAATGTAACTTCCATGCAGTCAACACTTTGAGCATTTGAAAATGGATGATTGGGACATTGATTGGCCTACCCATTTTGTTATGATGAGCTCACAGAGGGCATGAGGAGAGATGGGAGATAAACGAGACATGGATGTTTCAGCCAAAGGAAGTGGTCAAGATTGTTTAATTGTCATATGTACCGAAACTGAACAATTACATTCTCACTTGTAGCATCACAACAGGTTTGTAAATGCATTATTCAACAAATTACATTATAAGCAAAACAAAGTTGAATAAATTAAAAAATTCAAAAAAGTGCAAAATAAAACAAAAGCCAGAGGTCATGGAGTCTGAGTGCCCTCCAGGTCCACATCTGCGCCAGGTGCGTCCAGATGGGGCTACTAAGGGACCGTGTTAGGAACCTGGAGCAGCAGCTCGATGACCTCTGTCTGGTCAGGGAGAGGGAGGAGGTCATAGAGAGGAGTTACAGAGAGGTGGTCACTCCAAGACCACGGGAGGCAGACAAGTGGGTCACAGTTAGGAGGGGCAACGGGGCAGAGGCAGGGACTAGTGAGTACCCCGGTGACGGTACACCTTGAAAATAAGTACTCATGTTTGAGTACGGTTGGGAGAGACAGCCTACCTGGGGGTAGCGACAGCGGCCGGGCCTCCGGCACAAAGACCGGTCCTGTTGCTCAGAAGGGTAAGGAAAAGAAGAGGAGGACAATAGTAATAGGGGACTCTATAGTCAGGGGGTCGGATAGGCGATTCTGTGGATGCAGACAGGAGACCCGGATGGTAGTTTGCCTCCCTGGTGCCAGGGTCTGGGATGTCTGAACGTGTTCAAGATATCCTGAAATGGGAGGGAGAGGAGCCTGAGGTTGTGGTACATATAGGTACCAACGACATAGGTAGCAAAAGAGAAGAGGTCCTGAAAGGAGAATTTAGGGAGTTAGGAAGAGAGTTAAGGAGAAGGGCCGCAAAGGTAACAATCTCAGGATTACTGCCTGTGCCACGCGACAGTGAGAGTAGGAATGGAGCGAGGTGGAGGATAAATGAGTGGATGAGGGACTGGTGCAGTGGGTATGGATTCAAGTTTCTGGATCATTGGGACCTCTTTTGGGGAAGGTGCGACCTGTACAGAAAGGACGGGTTGCACTTGAACTCGAGGGTGACCAATATCCTGGCGGGGAGATTTGCAAAGGCTACTGGGGAGACTTTAAACTAGAATGGTTGGGGGGAGGGACTCAAATAGGGAAAGCTAGCAGTCACTGTGTGAGGCAGGAGGCAGAGAAGGGTAGCACTCTGACCCAAAATGTAGGGGAGAAAGAAGAAAAAGACAATAAACAGAGAATAAGAGGCGGGGGTTTTTTTAAATGTGTATATTTTAATGCTAGGAGCATTGTAAGAAAGGTGGATGAGCTTAGAGCCTGGATTGACACCTGGAAGTATGATGTTGTGGCGATCAGTGAAACATGGTTGCAGGAGGGCTGTGATTGGAAACTAAATATTCCAGGATTTCGTTGCTTCAGGTGTGATAGAATTGGAGGGGCAAGAGGTGGAGGTGTTGCATTGCTTGTCAGGGAAGATATTACAGCAGTGCTTTGGCAGGATAGATTAGAGGGCTCATCTAGGGAGGCTATTTGGGTGGAACTGAGAAATGGGAAAGCGGTAGCAACACTTATAGGGGTGTATTATAGACCGCCAAATGGGGAGCGAGAATTGGAAGAGCAAATATGTAAGGAGATTGCAGATATTAGTAGTAAGCACAAGGTAGTGATTGTGGGAGATTTCAATTTTCCACACATAGACTGGGAAACACATTCTGTAAATGGGCTGGATGGGTTGGAGTTTGTAAAATGTGTGCAGGATAGTTTTTTGCAGCAATACATAGAGGTACCTACTAGAGAAGGGGCGGTGCTGGAACTCCTGTTAGGAAATGAGACAGGTCAGGTGGCAGAGGTACGTGTTGGGGAACAGTTCGGGTCCAGTGATCACAATACCATTAGTTTCAATATAATTATGGAGAGGGTCAGAACTGGACCTAGGGTTGAGATTTTGGATTGGAGAAAGGCTAACTTTGAGGAGATGCGAAAGGATTTAAAAGGAGTGAATTGGGACATTTTGTTTTATGGGAAAGATGTGGAAGAGAAATGGAGGACATTTAAAGGTGAAATTTTAAGAGTACAGAATCTTTATGTCCCTGTTCGGTTGAAAGGAAATAGTAAAAATTGGAAAGAGTCATGGTTTCCAAGGGAAATTGGACACTTGGTTTGGAAAAAGAGAGAGATCTACAATAATTATAGGCAGCATGGAGTAAATGAGGTGCTTGAGGAGTATAAAGAATGTAAAAAGAATCTTAAGAAATAAATTAGAAAAGCTAAAAGAAGATATGACGTTGCTTTGGCAAGTAAGGTGAAAGTAAATCCAAAGGGTTTCTACAGCTATATTAATAGCAAAAGGATAACGAGGGATAAAATTGGTCCATTAGAGAGACAGAGTGGACAGCTATCTGCAGAGCCAAAAGAGATGGGGGAGATATTGAACAATTTCTTTTCTTCGGTATTCACCAAGGAGAAGGATATTGAATTATGTGAGGTAAGGGAAACAAGTAGAGTAGCTATGGAAACTATGAGATTCAAAGAAGAGGAAGTACTGACACTTTTGAAAAATATAAAAGTGGATAAGTCTCCAGGTCCGGACAGGATATTCCCAAGGACATTGAGGGAAGTTAGTGTAGAAATAGCAGGGGCTATGACAGAAATATTTCAAATGTCATTAGAAATGGGAATAGTGCCGGAGGATTGGTGTACTGCGCATGTTGTTCCATTGTTTAAAAAGGGTTCTAAGAGTAAACCTAGCAATTATAGACCTGTTAGTTTGACGTCAGTGGTGGGCAAATTAATGGAAAGGATACTTAGAGATAATATATATAAGCATCTGGATAAACAGGGCCTGATTAGGAACAGTCAACATGGATTTGTGCCTGGAAGGTCATGTTTGACTAATCTTCTTGAATTTTTTGAAGAGGTTACTCGGGAAATTGATGAGGGTAAAGCAATGGATGTTGTATATATGGACTTCAGTAAGGCCTTTGACAAGGTTCCTCATGGAAGGTTGGTTAAGAAGGTTCAATGGTTGGGTATTAATGGTGGAGTAGCAAGATGGATTCAACAGTGGCTGAATGGGAGATGCCAGAGAGTAATGGTGGATGGCTGTTTGTCAGGTTGGAGGCCGGTGACTAGTGGGGTGCCACAGGGATCTGTGTTGGGTCCACTGTTGTTTGTCATGTACATCAATGATCTGGATGATGGTGTGGTAAATTGGATTAGTAAGTATGCAGATGATAGTAAGATAGGTGGTGTTGTGGATAATGAAGTAGATTTTCAAAGTCTACAGAGAGATTTAGGCCAGTTGGAAGAGTGGGCTGAAAGATGGCAGATGGAGCTTAATGCTGATAAGTGTGAGGTGCTACATCTTGGCAGGACAAATCAAAATAGGACGTACATGGTAAATGGTAGGGAATTGAGGAATGCAGTTGAACAGAGGGATCTAGGAATAACTGTGCACAGTTCCCCGAAGGTGGAATTCCATGTAGATAGGGTGGTAAAGAAAGCTTTTGGTGTGCTGGCCTTTATAAATCAGAGCATTGAGTATAGAAGTTGGGATGTAATGTTAAAATTGTACAAGGCATTGGTGAGGCCAATTCTGGGGTATGGTGTACAATTTTGGTCGCCTAATTATAGGAAGGATGTCAACAAAATAGAGAGAGTACAGAGGAGATTTATTAGAATGTTGCCTGGGTTTCAGCAACTAAGTTCCAGAGAAAGGTTGAACAAGTTAGGTCTTTATTCTCTGGAGCGCAGAAGGTTAAGGGGGGGACTTGATAGAGGTCTTTAAAATGATGAGAGGGATAGACAGAGTTGACGTGGATAAGCTTTTCCCACTGAGAGTAGGGAAGATTCAAACATGAGGACATGACTTGAGAATTAAGGGACAGAAGTTTAGGGGTAACATGAGGGGGAACTTCTTTACTCAGAGAGTGGTAGCTGTGTGGAATGAGCTTCCAGTGAAGGTGGTGGAGGCAGGTTCGATTTTATCATTTAAAAATAAATTGGATAGTTATATGGACGGGAAAGGAATGGAGGGTTATGGTCTGAGTGCAGGTAGATGGGACTAGGGGAGAATACGTGTTCGGCACGGACTAGAAGGGCCGAGATGGCCTGTTTCCGTGCTGTAATTGTTATATGGTTATATGGTTATATGTCACCAATGCAGTCGTGGTTTGAATTTTAATTGGTGTTTGTAGTGTTCAATAGACTGATGGTTGTTGAGAAGTAGCTATTCCTGAACCTGGAGGTCACGGTTTTTAGATTCCTATAGCTTCTTCCTGATAACAGGAGTGAAATGAGAGTGTGTCCTTGGTTTGAATGATGCTGAGAGCAAGGTTGTTGTTCTGGCACCATTCAACCAAATGGTCCATCTCCCTCTTATATATTGAGTCATCATTATCCATAATTCGTCCAACCATGGTGATGTCATCGGCAAATTTAAAGATGGAGTTGGAACTGTGTCTGTCCACACAGTCATTATAGAGTATAGCAGGGGACTCAGCACACAGCATCGGAGCGGCCCTTTGCTGATGGTTGTCAAGGAGGAAGTGGTGTTGCCAATATGTACAAATTGTGGACTGTTGATGAAGTTGAGGATCCAATGGCAGAGGAATGCACGGAGACCTAGTTCCCCCAGCTTGCTGGGGATTATGGTGTTGAACAGCGAGCAGTAGGCAAACAAAAGGCTGACATACTATTTATGTTTTTATTGCCCAAGTGGTGCAGCGCAGAGTGGAGAGCCAACTATTGTGGCGGTAGGCAAACAGTAGTTGATCCGGGTTCTTGCTCAGGTAGGAGTTGATATGCGCCATGAATCTATCGAAGCACATCATCACCATGGATCTTAGTGCCATCAGTAGGTAGTCATTGGGTCATGTCTTGGTTTCTTGGTCCTCCAAAATATTCCAAATGGAATTTAAACTGGAGGTGGATTTAAACTGGAGGTGTAGATGTCACCTTACTCTTCCATGGCACCCGTATTATTAAGTTGGGAACCTCAGACCTCAGTATTGAGGAGTTGCGAAAACTCCAGCCAGTTGGTCCATGCAGGTTTTGACACGCAACCAGATAAACCCCATACTTTCTGCGGCAAGTGACATTGAACATAAAGGTTCAGTACTAGAGTCACACTCCAGTGCTGCAGCATGTACGATATAAATGTTTTAATGTTATAAATCCAAGTTACTGTCTTTCCTTCTTTCTGAATTATAGCTGAAGATGTCAATGTAGACCAGATTTCTGAGTTTCGTGGCCAAGCAATAATAAAACCCTTGCGGTTTCCCAATTTGCTATGTTCCTTCTCCATTTTCACACTCCAAATAGTGATAATCATGAAACAGCATTTTCAGTATTAGGTTGAGCAAATTACACAAAAACATATGTGATTATTTACACCAAGTATCCAGCAATACAACTTTATTACATTCCAAACGCCAACCAAAAATCGTCTTTTTTTTAAAAAGAAAGGCTTTGCCCAGAGACTTTCTTTGTGATTTGTTCCAGAAACTGGGAAATGAGCAGCGGCCCTAGATAATGGAATTATTGTGTGGTCTCTTCTGTGGAGAGTAAAACAGAAGAAAACTGCTTAGAAACATAGAAAATAGGTTCAGGAGAAGGCCATTCAGCCCTTTTTTTTTTTTTTTTTTAATTATTTTTATTAGAAGTACGGTAAGTTACAATAATACACAACACATATGTCTTAATACATTTTTTGTACCGCTTCATTTTTTGAGCTTTAAGAAAAAGATAGAAGTAAAGGAAGTAAGGAAAGTGTGCAAGAGTCGTGAAGGTGCAAGAGAGTGTTGGGAAAAGAAAGCCCCTTAGAAAAGAAGTTAGAGAAGGAACTAAAGAAAGAAAGTAGACCCTAGAAAAGAAGGAAAAAGAAAGGAGAAACAATCGCTCTATTATAACATTAAACTCCGCAGAAAGGGGACTACCAACCAAGTCTGTTTTTGTTGCCAGATCCTGGTACCATTTATTTATTTATTTATTTATTTATTTTTAATTACTATTGCACCTCATGCTTGTAATAGTTCCAAAAACGTAGACCACGTCTTTTGGAATTGGTCTGCTTTGCCTGCTTAGAGGAATCTCATCTCTTCCAGATGTAGTGTTTCAAACATATTTGATATCCACATTTTTATTGTTGGTGTGGGCGCATTTTTCCAGAATTTAAGTATGAGCTTTTTTCCCATTATTAGCCCGTAATTGAGTAAATTCTTCTGAAACACGTTTAGTTCAGGGTTACCTTCCGATATTCCAAAAATGATCCATTCTGGTTTTGGTACCAGTTTTATTTTGATTAATTTTGTAAAGATATCAAATATTTCATACCAGAATTTTTGGATTTTTGTACAAAAAACAAAAGAATGCGCTATGGTAGCTTCTTGACACAGACATTTATCACAGATGGGTGAGACATTAGGGAAGAGTTTATTTAATTTAGTTTTTGAATAATATAGTCTATGTAATGTTTTGAATTGGATGAGAGTATGTCGTACGTTGATCGAACATTTATGCACCTGTAGTAAGTGATTATCCCAGCTCTCTTTTGAAATTTTTATAGCTAATTCTTGTTCCCAGTCTCTTCTAATTCCATCAGTTGTGGGTATTTCTATGTTTAAGATGATGTTATATAGGTACGATATTAGATTAGCTGATTGCGCCTTTGTCTTCATTGCTTCATCCAGTAAGTTGGTAGGCATATTATGATAGTCTTTTGTATATTTTTTCAGATAATCACGAATTTGAAGATATTTTAAATATTGATTATTTTTCAAATTATATTTCAGTTGTAGTTGTTGAAATGATAGTAATTTTCCTAATTCATACAGATCTTCGAGGGTTTTGATTCCCATTCTTTCCCATTGTATAAATGATTTGTCTATAATTGATGGTTTAAACGATGGATTATTAACTATTGGTATTAAAAGAGATAGGTTTCTTAATTTTAGATTCTGTTTTATTTGTTTCCATGTTCTAATTGTGCTATGTATAATTGGATTTTTATTATAATTTTTGTTATTCAAATGTATTGGTGAGAGGAGAGTCGCTCCTATATTACCCGGAGAGCAGTCCTCTCTTTCCATTACAATCCAGTCCACCTGCTGGGCAGAATTGTCCAGCAGGTGAATCATATTTTTAATATTTACTGCCCAATTATAATACATAAAATTAGGGAGCGCTAGACCCCCCAACTCTTTTCGTTTATTAAGGTGTGCTCTTTGTATTCTATGGGATTTATAATCCCATATAAAATTTGTAATGTCTGAGTCCAATTTTTTGAAAAACTTTTTTGGGATATATATAGGTATTGATTGAAATAGGTATAGGATTTGTGGTAAAAAGATCATTTTTATAGCGTTTATTCTGCCTGTTAGGGACATCGGAAGTGTTTTCCAGAAGTAAGGGATTATAATTGGCTTTAAACATATCATGGTAGTTTCTAGTAATTTCAATTCCCAAATATTTGAATTTTTCTGTGGCTATTTTAAAGGGGAATTTCCGGAGATATATACTCCCTTGTGGGTCTTTAAAATTTGCGAGTTAAACCTCCAGAGCGATTTATTCATAGACATTCCTTCTGATTTTAAAACAAAAGTTAACGGAGAGTGGTCTGAGATCGCAATAATGTGGTATTTAGGGTTCATAGTATGCGGAATTAATTTTGTATCCACTAGGAAATAGTCTATATGTGAGTATGTTTTGTGTACCGTTGAATAAAACGAATAATCCCTTCCCGTCGGGTTTGCAATCCTCCAAACGTCTGCTATATTTGTGTTTTTCATATATGTATGTAAGAGTTCACTGGTTTTAGATTTCATATTACCTTTTTGTTTTTGCATCGATTTATCTAGATAAGGGTCTAGAGCCAGCACCATCATTCAATATGATCATGGCTGATCATCCAAAATTAATACCCCGTTCCTGCTTTTTCCCCATACCCCATGGGAGTGCAGCGTAGGTTTACAATGTTAATTCCCGGGATGGCGGGACTGTCATATGCTGAGAGAATGGAGCAGCTGGGCTTGTACACTCTGGAGTTTAGAAAGATAAGAGGGTATCTCATTGAAACATATACGATTGTTAAGGGCTTGGACACGTTAGAGGCAGGAAACATGTTCCCGATGTTAGGGGAGTCCAGAACCAGGGGCCACAGTTTAAGAATAAGGAGTAAGCCATTTAGAACGGAGACGAGGAAACACTTTTTCTCACAGAGAGTGGTTAGTCTGTGGAATTCTCTGCCTCAGAAGGTTCTCTGGATGCTTTCAAGAGAGAGCTAGATAGGGCTCTTAAAAATAGCGGAGTCAGGGTATATGGGGAGAAGGCAGGAACGGGGTACTTATTGGGTGTCTAAATGGCCTACCCCTTATTCTTAAACTGTGACTCCTGGTTCTGGACTCCCCCAACATTGGGAACTTGTTTCCTGCATCTAGCCTGTCCAATCCCTTAAGTATTTTATGTGTTTCTATAAGATATCCTCTCATCCTAAATTCCAGTGAATACAAGCCCAGTCAACCCATTCTTTCATCATGTGTCAGTCCTGCCATCCCGGGAATTAACCTGGTGAACCTACGCTGCATTCCCTCAACAGCAAAAATTCAGCTATTGTGCAATCTAGACAAGTCTATTAAAGATAAAAGTAAAATAGCCAAATCAATGGGAGCAGATGGTATGATAGAAAATCCGACGTACCTTTTCGTAAGAAGTTGCATTTCGAAACTTTCATATTGTTGGGAAATCCCAAAGAGCTTTATAGCCAGTGAAATGCTTTTGAAGTGGCAACTCTAACAATGCTGGAAATACAGAAAGTTAGAAAGGGACTGCAGTTGCTGGTTATACTGAAGATTGACACAAAGTGCTAGGTTGCCACCCTGTACTGTCAGTCTGAAGAAGGGCACCGACCCCAAACGTCACCCATTCTTTTTCTCCAGAGATGCTGCCTGACCCGCTGAGTTATTCCTGCACTTTGTGTCTCTCTTTTGGAAATACAGAAGCCTATTTGTGCACAGGATGCTCTCACCAAAATCCATGTGATAGGAGGCAGCTAGATAAAATATTTAAGAGCTATTGGTTGAGGTGTAAATATAGCCCAGGAAACTGAAGAGAGCTCCTTACTCAAATTTAAAGTGGAGTTTGGGAATCCTTTATGTTTGGCTGAGAGAGCAGAGGGGGGCTCACCTTAACATTTCAAGTTTCCTCCCACATCCCAAAAGTGTGCAGATTGATAGTTTAATTGGCCACCATAAGTTACCCCGACATGGCTGAGTCTGAGAGGAAATGATGGGAAAGTGAGGAGAATCAAATAAAATTGTTGAAGGATTACAGTCAATGGATGCATGTCTCCAATTGATCCATCCCTCCTGTTGCATCAATGCAGTACTGAAGGGTTTTATGCTCATGAGTCTGCAAGGATCTATAATACAACAAGCTCAAACGCAGACAGAAATGCTGTCAACTAAACCATGGCTGATATTGTATGCAATGCCATACGTTTTAAACTACATCAATTAAAAAAAAATACAACATTTCACAAATTTCTTCACAGCATTGATTGAATTGAAAGATAATCATGAAAACATGCTGTATTTAGGCCCATCGGCCCTTCGAATTAATGTTAACCATCGATCACTCTTCACACCAGTGCTTTGTTATCCCACTTTCACACCCACTCTCCACACACTTGGGGCAATTTGCAGAGGCTAATTAACCTGTAAACCCACACGTCCTTGGAAAATGTGTGAGGGAACTCACACAATCACAAGGAGAACATGCAAACTCCACACAGACAATACCCAAGGTCAAGAATGAATCTGGGTCTCTAGCACTGTGAGGCAGCAGCTCTACCAGCTGCACCACTATGCCACCCATTGTACCACTATCCTGCCTTGGTTGAAATACAAAAGACTGATCAAAAATGAAGCAACAACAGTTGCATTTACCTTTGCATTGGTGCAATGGGAATTAGGTAGACTAGAAGGCCAAAAAAGTTAAACATCGTTAACTAGCTTTCTAATTTTAGTGTTAGGTTAGTTTAGAGATTGAGCGCTGAAACAGGCCCTTCGGCCGACCGAGTCCGCACTAACCAGCGATCCCTGCACATTAACACTATCCTACGCACACTAGAGACAATTCATATTTATATCAAGCCAATTAACCTACTAATCTGTTCGCCTTTGGAGTGTGGGAGGAAACCGAAAATTGCGGAGAAAACCCACGCGGTCAAGGGGAGAACGTACAAACTCCGGACGTACAGCACCCATAGTCGGGATCGAACCCGGGTCTCTGGTGCTGCCAGTGCTGCAAGGCAGCAACTCTACCGCTGCGCCACAGTGCTGCCCTGATCTTCTAAGGATCTATAGGGTAGATACAACAATAGTGTTTTCTCTGGTGAGGGAGTGCAAGAGGCGGGTCATTAATACATGGTGGCTGAATGCACCATGTAGACAACCTGAAGTGGAAATCTGGAATTCACTCCCACAAAATGGTGCTGAGGCAAAGTCAATTGATAAACTGAGATTGTTGTTTTTTTCCTGGATCTTCAGTTTAGTTTAGCTTATTGTCACATGGACCGAGGTACAATGAAAAACTTTTGTTGCGTACTTAGCAGTCAGCGGAAAGACAATACATGATTCCACTCGAGCCATTCACAGTGTCTGGATACTGTACATGATAAGGGAATAATGTTTAGTGCAAGATAGAGCCAGGTAATTCAGGATTGTTCTCTTTTTGTGGTAGGATGGTTCAGTTGCCTGACAACAGTTGGGAAGCAACTGTCCCTGAATTTGGAGGTGTATATTTTCACACTTCTATATTTTCACACTTCTATACCTGATGGGAGAGGGGAGAAGAGGGAGTGGCCCGGGTGCGACTCATCCTTGCTGGCCTTGCTGAGGCAGCGTGAGGTATAAATGGGGTCTGATTGAAGCATAGTTGATTCTAAGGGAGATTGGGAGAGTAGATGTTGTGAGGATATTTCCATTCATCAGGGAACCCAGAAACAGGAGGTTGCTCATTTAAATGGAGACGACAAGGTCATTATTTTCTCAGATGCTGTACATTTATCATCCTTGGCCCTAGGAAACTGTGGAAGATCAGTTACTAAATAGATTCAAATCTGAGGGAAGATGATGTTTGGAATATAGTGGTGGCAAGGCTAATGGGGAACTGGTAGGAAAGTGCAGTGGAGATCAAGATGAGATCAACCATGATCACATTGACTGACAGAGCAGGCACAAGGTGCTTCCTCTGCTACTAAATCTTCTCCAAAGCTTATCACAACAGAGTGATAGGGTCACAAAACCATTTGTAAATGTTTCCAAATGTTAAAATAGCTGTTTCCAGACAAAGGGAACAGTTGCTGTTAAATTGCTTCTACAGTGCATTCAGAAAGTATTCAGACCCCTTCACATTCCCCACATTTTGGTACGTTACAGCCTTATTTAAAAATGGATTCATTCTTTTTTTTTTATCATCATTCTACACACAATACCCCAGAATGAAGAAGCAAAAGCAGGTGTTTAGAATTTTTTGCTAAGTAATTAAAAAGCAATTACTGAAATATCACATTTACATAAGTATTCAGACCCTTTACTCAGTACTTTGTTGAGGCACCTTTGGCAGTGATTACAGCCTCAAGTCTTCTTGGGTATGACGCTACAAGCTTGGCACACCTGTATTTGGGTAATTTCTCCCATTCTCTGCAGATCCTCTCAAGCTCTGTCAGGTTGGATGGGGAGCGTCGATGCACAGCCATTTTCAGGTCCCTCCAGAGATGTTCGATCGGGTTCAAGTCCGGGCTCTGGCTGGGCCACTCAAGGACATTCACAGACTTGCCACAAAGCCACTCCTGCGTTGTCTTGGCTGTGTGCTAAGGGTCATTGTCCTGTTGGAAGGTGAACCTCCCCGCCAGTCTGAGGTCCAGAACACTCTGGAGCAGGTTTTCATCAAGGATGTCTCTGTACGACAGATGGCACAATGGGCTAAGTGTTCGGCTGGCAACCGGAAGGTAGCTGGTTCGAATCCTGCTTGGAGTGCATACTGTCGTTGTGTCCTTGGGCAAGACACTTCACCCACCTTTGCCCGTGTGTGTCCTTGGGCAAGACACTTCACCCACCTTTGCCTGTGTGTGTGGATGTAATTATGTGAAGCACTTTGGGGTCAATGCAAGTTGACTAAAAATGTGCTATATAAATAAAGACATTATTATTACTTTGCTCCGTTCATCTTTCCCTCGATACTGACTAGTCTCCCAGTTCCTGCCACTGAAAAACATCCCCACAGCATGATGCTGCCACCACCATGCTTCAACGTAGGTATGGTATTGGCCAGGTGATGAGCGGTGCCTGGTTTCCTCCAGACGTGACACTTGGCATTTTCTAAACACCTGTTTTTGCTTCTTCATTCTGGGGTATTGTGTGTAGATTGATGATAAAAAAAAAAGAATTTAATCCATTTTAAAATAAGGCTGTAACGTAACAAAATGTGGAAAAAGTGAAGGGGTCTTAATACTTTCTGAATGCACTGTATATGCTCCATTAATAAAACACACCTACTTACTGATCAATAAGCGATAACAAGAAGTGTGGATGGAGTAACTCTCCACCTCTTCACGGACTGTTTATTTCCCAAAGAAGTCCAGAAAATGGAGCAATGTCCTTGTCTATGTTGGGCATGAGCAGCTATGGAGGTCAGGAGTGTTCCTGGGGATGTATCACCTGGAGGACAGGGGGAATGTTTGAAGGAGATTTGTGAGCCAGGTTTTTACCATGGTAGGCACCTAGAAATTGCTGCCAGGGGAAGTAGTGGAAGCAGATGTGGTAGCAACATTGAAGAGGTTTCTAGACAAACACATGATATAGACAATGTGGTGGAACTTCCTCAACTCGGTGAGAAAACAATGATGGTTTTCTGAAACTGTTGTTTCTCCAGTGCAAGGAATGGTGTGCAACTGAATGCTCCTGACTGGTGCAGCAGTGTATGTAAGCTGAGGACACACGGAAACAGTACAACTACTGCAATGGCTCTGCGGGGAAAGACCACAGTCTGGGGCCCTGTTACGGCAAGGGGAAAGAGAATGTATCGAATCATACTTAGAGTCATACAGCGTGGAAACAGGCCCTTCGGCCCAACTTGCCCACACCAACCAACATGCCTCATCTAAACTGGTTACACTTGCCTGAGTTTGGCCCATATCCTACTAAACCTACCCTATCCATGTACCTGTCTGAATGTTTCTTAAATGTTACAATAGTACCTACTCTAATCAATGATTTCTCAGATAAATCAATTTTTGTAGGAAATAAAAGATTGTAGTTATGGTAGATTTTCAAACTCAGCCCAGTCAGGTCGACATCGTTTATATGCAATCCAAAATCACAGAGTTATTTACTAATGGAAGTCTTCACAGACAGCATTAAATCTAGCCTCATTGAATGGTTTTAGCTACAGTTGGCAACATGTCACAATAATGAACAGAAATGGGAATAGGAGTTTCATTAATTCTTGATTGCCACTTTATGGGCCTGTCCCACTTAACCAACTTTTGCGGCAACTGCTGGCATCCGTCATAGGTCGTTGCAGGTCGTCGAAAAATGTCAACATGTTGAAAATCCAGCGGCGACCAGAAAGATGCTACGACTCTTTGGGCAACTGAGGAGACTACTCACGACCATACAGGCGACACACCCTGGCGACATGTTGCGGGGTGAAGCCTGTATGGTCGTGAGTAGTCGCCCAAAGAGTCGTACCTTTTGTCTGGTCGCCGCTGGATTTTCAACGTGTTTACATTTTTCAGCGACCTGCAACGACCTATGACGGGTGCCGGCAGTCACCGCAAAAGTCGCGTAAGTGGGACAGGCCCATTAGGGTGCAGACTGTGACAATTGTCGAACCACCAACACTGAGCAGGTTGTTATACACCAGTTCATTGTGTAGCAGAGATAGCCACATGGGTTTTCCAGGACTATATTCATTCAACACAACTTGGGCAAGTTTACAATCATGAAGTAAAGCCTCTCCAAATGAGAATTCAAGTTTCTGTAGGGGCTATATGGAACAAATTCTTTAACTCATGCTTGCAAATCTTCACTCTGGGAACACTGTCTCACAGAGTCTGCCAAGTGATGAACTTGGCCATGCTCAAAGGGAGAGAGAGCTTGAAATTGTCAACAAGAAAAACCTTCATATGATATACCTTAGAGTCTTGTTTACGCATCAAGTAACAGCTTGTACTTTATTTTAGTTAGAACATTCCAAGGTGACATACTAAACAATTTTGTTCCTGGTATTGTTTAACAAAATTAGAAAAGTGCATGTTATCCAATGACATTTTTTTTTTAAAGGGAAATAATTGGAATTTAATTAATTCCAAATTAATCTCTACATGTTTTTCCAGGCATAACTCTGGGGGCCGATTGATACAGCTGTCGACCTATAAAGTTAAAATTGTTACCCAAATTACAATCAACCAGATCTTTTCTTTAATTAACTTCAAATAGTTTAGCAACATTAAATAAAAAAATTCAAATAATCTAACTCAGTTGCTAAAATAAGACTGCATGGGATTTTTTGTCCTTGTATATTTGCTTAAACAAAACACACATTATCTGAAAAATAACTAAATTATCTAGGAAACAATGATTGAATTTCCTGTTATTTATTTTCAAGAAATATGTCATTTGGCTTATCATAGCACTTCCAGACATCAGTGTTCGAATTGGAACTTGCGTCGAGAGCTAATCTCTACTATAAGGAAATAGGCAGTGTAATTTGTTCTACTATCCATTAAAGTTATGTTCATTCAATTAAGACTATTACAAATTGGAAAATTAATTTAAGCTGCAGCAGTTTTCAGCTTGCGAAGTTTCAAAGACCAACACTAAAAAATGCAGTCATACCCTGAAACTAAGCATTTTTATGTCCTTCATGAGAAAAGTTAAAATAAACAAGTGATCTTTTATAATTAATTTTAGGTTTCCCGAGGCTTTGATGAAATTGAATCTGCAATGCATTTCACAATAGTTTTTTTTTGTCAAGCGTTCAGGTGGGTCATTAATGGATTCTGCCAAATGTTGAGGTCATGCTTACTTTACAAAGATATCAAATTTAAGGCAACACAAAAATCCCCTTTCCCCTACCCCCTCCGCACCCGAAAGATTCTCCACGGTAACACAACAATCACGATGGTATACACACAGGAACATAAAGCCTTTGGCAGCATTAAACAATAGAAAAAGGAAAAGTACCAAAAAAAATCTCAGTGACTTTGAAGAAATATGATTCCACCCTGAGAAAAAATAGTCAATTTAAAGAGCACTTAAAAACCCTCCCGTTGAACATGGACTACAGATGATTTGGACACTTGTGTCATACTCATTACAGTAGAAGGGTTCATATGCAAGTTCAATCATTTTATTCAGCAAAAATCCTGCGGTTTTACCAAATATTATTCATGATTAATCCATCAAAAGCTGTAGTAAAAACATAATGATGATGACATGAACTGTAATCTGGGAACAAGGAGCAATGTGTGTGGGTCTTTTCATTCCTAAATTTCCCTTTGGCTGGGCCTTTAAGATGCAAAGCAAGAAAATATTCTGATCATGTCATGAAGCTAAAGGCATTAAGTGAGTATCTTATTAAGCTGATGTACAGCTTCAGGTTTCTGAATAGAGGATGTACGATTCATTGCAAGCACCATTCCTTTCATCACCTAACTTAATCCCTGCATTCAATTTCGCTTCTACCTCTTCATCCAATTCGTATTCTTTTGCAAATGTGCTGATAGTACGGTTGTCATGACATCTGGTTTCAAGCAGGAATTATGGAATGAAGCCTTTGGCCACGTTAAGTGCAAAGAAATGTAGGCACAACTTTGGAAATCAGTCCTCTGCTTATGGAATATTTCGTTTTTTTTCCATCAGTCTGCTGGTTGAGAGATTTTAATGAAGGACCTCACAGGCAGCAAAAGTGGCGCAGCGGTAGAGTTGCTGCCTTGCAGCACCAGAGACCCGCGTTCAATCCTGACCGCGGGTGTTATCTATACAGGGCTTGTACGTTCTCCCAGTGACCTGCGTGGGTTTTATCCAGGTGCCCCGGTTTCCTCCCACACACATAAGACATACAGGTATGTAGGTTAATTGGCCTAGTAAAATTGTAAATTGTCCCTGGTGTGTAGGATAGTGTTAGTGTACGGGAATCATTGGTCAGCGCGGACTTGGTGGGCCTAAGGGCCTGTTTCTGCGCTGTATGTCTAAAACAAGGTGGTGGTTCAAGCTTGGGCAATTTTTATTATCTGGTTAAACTATCATGGTGTGTCACGATATACGTTCAACCCCTTCCCCATTATCAATGTAAGAAATTGGAGCAGCTGAAAGTCCTGCAATGCTTTGAACTTGTTCCACTGTTGAAAAGATAATGGCTGGCCTGAGATGTGTAGGAAGGAACTGCAGATGCTGATTTATACCAAAGATAGATACAAAAAAAACAAGTGAGTATCAAATATAAATATGTTGAAGCATATAGGAGGTAGACACAGAAAATTGGAGTAACTCAGCAGGTCAGACAGCATCTCTGGAGAAAAGGAATAGGTGGCATTTCGGGCGGTGACCCTTCTTCAGACTTCTTCAGACCCAAAACGTTTCCAGAGAAGCTGTCTGACCCGCTGAGTTACTCCAGCATTTTGTGTCTGTCTATGGCTGGTCTGAGGTTGGCGCCAACATTTTCCTGCCTGTTTCCCATAATACTCGTTTTCCCTATTGTAGAATAATCTGTCTGCCTCATCCTTGCAAATGCCCAATGACTCAGCTTTCTGAGATAGCAGAATTGCAAAGAATCACAAGGGAAGAGATTCCTCCTTGTGTCATTTGAAACAAGTTACTTTTTGTTCTGAGATAATGCATCTTAATTCTAAATTCTATGAATTTGGTTTAGAGATACAGCATGAAAACAGACCCGAGTCAGATTACCGAGTCAACGGCAACCTCGTTTACACGAGTTCTATGTTATCCCACTTTTGCAACCTCTCCCTGCATCCTCGGGGCAATTGACAGAGACCGACGGATAGCGTTAATCGGTCTGTGTAGGACAGTGTTAGTTTATGGGGATCGCTGGTCAGTGTGGACTTGGTGGGCCCAAGGGTCATTTTTGTTAACTGGCTAAACTCTCCTGGTGTGCCACTGTAGACCTTCAAAGGAATAGATGATGTTTCAGGTTGAGACCCTTCTTCAGATGTCTGAAGATGCCTGAAGAAATGTCACCTATTCCTTTTCTCCAGAGATGCTGTCTGACCGTTGAGTCAGCTTGCATCAACTCGCATGTCTTTGGGATGTGGGAGGAATATCACAGCATCTGGAAGAGATACATGAGTTCACAGAGAGATCTTGCAAACTCTGCACAGGCAGCACCCGAGATCAGAATAAAACCCGGGTCTCGAGTGCTATGAGGCTGTAGCTATACCAGCTGCTTCACTGTGCTGCCCATTAAAAGGCAAAGTGTTCAGTTGGCACCTAATCAGCAACTTCCTCAGAAACAAATACATTTCAGTAAAGTCTCCTGTAATTCTAAATTCCAATGAGCACATGCCCAACCACCCCAACAATGGTGCAGCGGTAGAGTTGCTGCCTTACAGCACTTGCTGCGCCAGAGAGCCGGGTTCGGTCCCGACTATGGGTGCTGTCTGTACGGAGTTTGCACCTTCTCCCCGTGACCTGCGTGGGTTTTCTCAGGGATCTTCGGTTTCCTCCAACACTCCAAAGACGTACAGGTTTGTAGGTAAAATTGGCTTGGTATATGTAAAAATTTTCCCTAGTGTGTGTAGGATATGCGGGGACCGCTGGTCGGCACGGGCTCAGTGGGTCAAAGGGCTTGTTTCCGCACCGTATCTGTAAAACTAAAAACTAAAAAACTAAATTGTCCTTCATAAGACAAAACCTTCATTTAATCTAAAGGGGCTGTCCCACTTGGGAGACCTAATTGGCGAGTTTAGAAGAGTTTAGGAGAATTCTAAAAAATGTCATGTTGAAGACCTCCTTCAACTATTTAGAAGACCTCCTTCGACCTCCTTCGACCATGTTGAAGACCAGCTTCGGGAAAATTGGATATCGAATAGTGGAGAGTGAAGCCGACCTCCTTCGACCTCCTTTCAACCCCCCTTCGACTATGATTAAGACTATCTACGATTATCTTTGACTACCTTCGACTACCTTCGACTACCCTCAATTACCTACGACTAACATGCCGACCTACTTCGACTAAACCTACGAGTAAAAAAAATATCAATTTTCTTCATGGCGACCTTTTTGTTATTCAACATGTTGAAAAATACGTCGCGACCTATCTACCTATCTGTGACCTCGAGTGCGCGGGGACCACTCTCGAGCATGAAGGAGAGTTACAAAGACCTCCTACGACCTCGTGTTGACCATGCTGCGAGTATGAGTCGAGGGCAAACTCGCAGGAACTCGCGGATTAGGTCGACCAAGTGGGACAGCCCCTTTATGAACCTTCTCTGAACTACTCTAATGCTATTATTTCCCTTCTTAAAATTGAACATACTTATTTTTGGCTACCCACAGGAATAGAGTTCATGAACCGATGTGAGTCAGAGCACAATTTTCACAATTCAATAATATATCAGGAATTCAGGCTGACCATACCTGGCATTTTGATATGTGTCTTTGTGAAAAGCTTGGATAGAATGGATGTGGAGAGGATGTTTCCACTAATGGGAGAGTCTAGGACTAGAGGTCATAGCCTCAGAATTAAAGAACGTTCCTTTAGGAAGGAGATGAGGAGCAGTTTCTTTGGTCAGAGGGTGGTGAATCTGTGGAATTCTTTGCCACAGAAGGCTGTGGAGGCCGTCAATGGGTATTTTTCAGGCAGAGACAGATAGATTCATGATTAGTATGGGTGTCAGGGGTTATGGGGAGAAGGCAGGAGTTTGGTGTTAGGAGGGAGAGATAGATTAGCCGTGATTGAATGGTGGAGTGGACTTGTTGGGCCGAATGGCCTATCTCTTCTCCTATCACTTATGACCTTACGATTTTTTGAGCCAGAGCACAATTTTCACAATGCAATAATATATCAAGAAATCAGGTTGACCTCCGTGCCTGACCTTTTGATATGCGTCTCTGTGACATGCAGCCCTGAAATGACACGGGCCATCTCATAGCAGCTAGTTCATTATGTCCTCCTGCCTATTTCCAATGAAGCAGTGAGAAGAAGCAGTTTTATTCTGCATGGGCATTTCAAATGGCCTTTGCGAAGCAGACTCTCCAATATCCACTCGAGGGACAGAAGTGATGGAAACATCTTAGATTTTTGTCCGACAGCCTGATTGAGTGGATTAAGCAGGAAGCGTTGCCTCAAAACAAAAATAAGTTAATATCATCTCCATTATTTCTCTGAGGGGTAACTTTTTCACACAAAGGTTGGTGAGTTTATGGAACAAGCTGCCAGATGAGATAGTTGAGGCTGGGACTATCCCATCGTTCAAGAAACAGTTAAACAAGTACATGGATAAGTCAGGTTTGGAGGGATATGGACCAAGCGCAGGCAGGTGGGACTAGTGTAGATGGGGCATAATGGCCGGTGTGGGCAGGTTGGGCTGAAGGGCCTGCTTCCACACTGTATCACTCCATGACTCTATCATCAATGACCGCCATGTCCTTAGCCATGCACTAGTCTTGTTGCTACCATTGGGAAGAAGGTTTAGGTGCCTGAGAACCGAAACCTCCAGGTTCAAGAACAGTTTCTTCCCATCGACCTTCAATGCAATGAACCAGACTGCATATCCACAATCACAACCCCACCTCAACACCACCTATTGTAGACTTAGTGTTGGTTGTATTACATACTTCTCTTCGCACTATTCTGATCACCTGGTTACCTGGTATTACTGATCATTTATTGTATTAAAGTTTCTTGTGTATTTATTTGTTGTATTGTTGTGCTAATGTGGGCAGTGGGCAGGTGCTATAGACCTGCACGGGAAGGTAGACGCTCCCGCCCCCACGAGTCTCGGGCAGATGGGGTTCGTCAGCCTGGGAAGGCAGTCCATCTAGGAGAGGGAAAACTCTGATTTAAAACCTCCACTGCCTTGTGGCCATATCCAGTCATGGAAAAGGTTCCTGGAGAAAACCTCAAGAAAATCCGGAGTCGGAGCCCCTAAGGCAGTTGGTCGTTGTCTACAACCTCGCTCTGGCAGCTCCTGCGATGGCGCTGGTGCCAAACTGTAACGGCCCTGCTGTTCCTTTGGATCGATCAGCGACGTGGAGAGAGGGGACGTGGGGAGGGGGGACGTGGAGAGGGGGGACGTGCTGCCTGGGCAACAGCCTGTCCTCCATATGACATCGCCCAGGCTTGCATCCGACCACACATCACCTGCAAACTAGGATGCATCACCCATGGTCAGTCATGGCCGAAGGGGGCCTTCAATGTGCTAATGTGCCTGTAAAGCTTCAGCAAGTAAAGAATTTCATGGTTCCGTTCCTGGAAAATATGGCAATTAAACAATTTTGACATGACATCTGAAATTTACGATATAGAGACTATAATTTACACAGATGTGTATCAATATAATGTTTACTGTGCTTTTTATATTAGTGTCCCATTCTTTCCAGGTGATATAAACTCACTTCATATCTGAATTCAAAAATGCACACGAAGGAAGAAATACTGTAACATTGTGCTAGTGTTTTTAGCTAAACTGTTCTCTTGAAGCATGGGATAACCTGCTGATATAGTGGTCACTTTATAACCTTTGGACACTTCTAAGTGTCACTGCATTTCCAAGAATATTGATAAATAGGGCAAAGAAAGACATATGTCAACTAATGACGAGATGGAGATTGAGAATCTCCAAGACAACAACCTTTCCCTCAATGTCAGCAGGACAAAGGAGATAGTGATCGACTTCAGGAAGCAAAGTGGCGTACACACACACACACACACCCCACAGAGAGATGGTTGAAAGTTTCAAGTTCATAGGATTAAATATCACTGGCAATTTGGCCTGGACCAGCTATATCATGGGCAAGAAAGCACACCACACCAATCAGAGGGCTTAGGAAGTTCGGCATGTCCCCCAACAACCCTCACCAACATCAACAGATGCGCCGTAGAAAGCATTCCATCGGGGTGCATTACAGCATGGTTTGGGAACAGCTCCATCTAAGACTGCAAGAAATTGCAGAGTCCTGTGGCGTAGCCCAGAACATCAGGCAAACCAATCTCCCTTCCATTGACTCCATCTACACTTCACATTGCCTCGACAAGGCCACCAACATAATCAAGGAGCAGTTTCACCCCAGTGACTCTCTCTTTCCGCTCTCCCAACAGGCAAGAGGTACAGAAGTTTAAAATAAAATATCTCCACATTCAGGGGCAGTTTTCTCACAGTTATTATCAGACAACTGAACTGTATTCTCACCAACTAGAGAGCAAACCTTCACATTTTCTTTAGTCGGACTTTACCTTTATCTTGTATCTGTACACAGTGGATGGCTTGATTGTAATCATGTATGGTCTTGACTGGATAGCACGCTACAAAAAGCTTTTTATTGTACCGTGGTACACGTGACAATAAAAAACTAAACTAAATATATGCAGTAACATTTATTGAGCTCAATAAATGGTTTAATCAATGTTGAGCTCCCCTGTCTCCATCAATGGTGTTGATGTGCAGTTTACCAGGGAGTACAAATACCTGGGAGTGTACGTGGACAGTAAACTGGACTGGTCCAGGAACACTGAGGCCGTGTACAAGAAGGGACAGAGCCGGCTGTACTTTTTGAGAAGGCTCCGCTCCTTCAACATCTGCTGTAAGATGCTGCAGATGTTCTACCAATCGGTGGTAGCCAGTGCCATCGTCTTCGCTGCCGTGTGATGGGGCAGCAGGGCGAAGGCCGCGGACGGCAACTAGATTAACAAGCTCATCAGGGAGGCCGGCTCCATCCTGGGGGCGGAGTTGGATTCATAGGAGATAGTCTTGGAGGGGAGGATGCTCCTCAAACTGTGGAGCATCCTGGACAATACAGCTCACCCCCTCCATGACGCACTGGTCAACCTGAGGAGCACCTTCAGCAACAGACTGGTTCCACCAAGATGCAGTGCATAACACCACAGGATATCCTTCTTCCCTGTGACTATCAAACTGTACAACTCCTCCCCCTTCTGATGTGATGTGGGGTACACTGACACCTCTCCCCCCCCCAATCTTTGCACATCCCAATCCTTTCCACGTCACTTTAATTTCATGTTTCATGTATTTTGTGTTTTTATGACTGTTGGCAGATCAATTTCCCTCCTGGGATAAATAAAGTTCTATCGTATGGTATGGTATGGTACCGTGTCTTGTTGTTAATTTCATTTTCACTGTATGCATCTTCCATTGTTGTCTGAGTGAAGCTGAGTGGGTAAACACACCACCAGGCATGGTATTATAACAAGCAGAGCACTTATATCAAACCTCCCTTGTGTATCAGAGCTCTGCCATACCCAACCAGAATCATCTCTAATTTGTTGCTTAGAACGTTGATTTAGTTACTCTCATCTGGCAGCCCATAATTAGATAATTAGTCTGTACTTCACAGAGAAGTGGGTGCAGGGTTAGAAAAACAAGCAACATTATCAGCTAAACGCTTTAACTCCCCCTCCCATTCCCACACTGACCTTCCTGGCCTTCTCCATTGTCAGAGTGAGGCCCAGTGGAAATTGGAGGAACAGCACCTCATATTTTGCTTGGCCAGCTTAGACCCCAGTGGTATGAATATTGACTTCTCTAACTTCGTAACCCTTGCTTTCCCTCTCTCTTCATCCCTCCCCTTTCCTAGTTCTCCGACCAGTCTAAATGTCCCCCTGATTAAAATATTATCTCTGTATGCTTCGTTGTCAACTTCTCCTAGCCAACAGTGATCTATTCGGCATTTTCCTTGAGCCGCATCTCGAATAATGTTTCGTTTTCGCACCTTACCGTTCCTTATCTCTGTGTCTCCCTCTGCCCTGACTCTCCGTCTAAAGAAGGGTCTCTACCGTGCCACCCATTCCTTCTCTTCAAAGATGCTGCCTGCCCCGTTGAGTTACTCCAGCAATTTGTGTCTATCTTCGGTGTAAACCAGCATCTGCTTCCTACACATTATTAGCCAGCCTGGTGCTATCCAATGGCCATGGAGGGGAGTTACACTGTAAATGTGCAATCAGAAATCTTGCTCCATTATCTTCCTTTGCTGAATAGCCCAGCACTCGGGTGTCAACGCTTGCTTAATCTAGAAGAGGCACCAAAAGAACTGCTGCTCAAGTGTTCAAAATGATAAGAGGTATATATGGGGTGGAAGATTGCAACCTTCACGTGGTCCGCCCTGTTTCGACTAATGCAATCAACTCGATGTGCACAAATGGAAGATCAAATAGAACAAGTTGTCCTACAACTTTAGGCTGTGCACGCCACACGAAAGAAGAAGAAGAAGAGGTATATACAGTATAGTAGACAGCACACCGTTTTTGCAGGGTGGAAATGTCAAAGACTCGAGGGCATAGCTTTAAGGGCATAGGGGAAAAGTTTGAAGCAGACGTGTGTGATAAATTTTTATTTTGAGGGTGGTGGGTGCCTGGAATGCATCGCTAGGGGTGGTAGACACAAAATGCTGGAATTACTCACCGGGTGAGGCAGCATCTCTGGAGAAAAGGAATGGGCAACGTTTTGAGTCGTGACCCTTCTTCATGGTTGTGGGCATAAATTATAGTGACATTTAAGGGACTTTAAGATAGGTGCATGGATATGCAGGGAATGGAGGGATATAGATCATATGCAGACAGCGGAGATTCGTTTAACTTGGCATCATGCTTGGCACAGGCAATGTGGGCTAGAGGGACTGTTCCTGTGCTGTACAATTCTAGATTCTTACTGTGATGTGTGTGTGTGTGTGTGTGTGTGTGTGTGTGTGTGTGTGTGTGTGTGTGTGTGTGTGTGTGTGTGTGTGTGTGCATGAGCATGCGTGTGTGGTAGATGTCTAACTACGAGATCCAACAGATGACGAAGATGGGTGCGGGTAGTCGGGTTGGGTTGCAGGAAGAGATGGGATAGAACTGGCAAAAATAAATTTGAATCCTATCCATTTTTCCTAGAAAAAGATACTTCAGAAAATGTAATGGAATAAATCTTTTTTTGATGGAGTCAAATGTTGAACAGTGTCAGTGTTTTATAATGGGATGGAAATACTGGAGAATTAAACTCTTGAAATCTCGCACCGGATTTCCTAATTCATAAAGGGAGCCTCAACGACTTGTACAATTGTTGAAGGTGTATGTTACTGTTACCATGTTCACTGCTCCGCCTCCGCATATCTCTTTACCTATCCCTGTAGTTGTGAGATTGTAGATGTTGGATCTCGTAGTTAGACAACTATTTTGGATACATAGCTACCAAGCTGCTTGGATTTTTATGGCAACACTTTATAGCAATGTTGGCAATCAAAAACAGATTAAAATCGCTAGACTTCAAACACAGGAGTTGAATTTCCACATTGGAATTATTCTCTTCATTTTAAGTCCTTCCTACTTCTCTTCTCTCCTTAAGGTATTGATTGGCCTGCCTTTCTGTGTGAAGCTACCCACTGCATGGAAAATTGCTGTATGACGTTGGAAACAATGCATTAAAACCCAATCCTGTTCCTTCGACTTCAGAATGTTTCCACTGAGAATCTTGGCAAGCAAAAGAGCCTCAGGAATCTTGCCAATATTAATCTGCCATGCCCAAAGACATTCTCGAAGAATTCTTTCCAAATTCATAAATTAACCTCGCTTCTAAAATACTTTTCTATCACCATAATTAACATAAAATCAAGTGGAGGCGAGTTTAATGTCATAAGCACAAACACAGATGCAATGCAACCCTTGCTTGCAGCACCACAGGCACTTGGACTCAGAACAGCACAGAAAAACATAATTTATACATAAATTACACATACATTCTACAAGGAAGTGATATGAAACGGACTGCAAGAAGACGTTATTGCAAAACACAATTAAAAACATGATTTCATCATCGTGCAAGAGGCAGTCTGTAGTATTCTGTTGCCATGGTATGATTAGGGTTGATAGACACAAAAAGGAGGAATAACTCAGCGGGTCAGCCGCCATCTCTGGAGAAAAGGAATAGGTGACCTTTTGCGGTTGAGACCCTTCTTCACACTGAGAGTCAAGGGAAAGGGAAATGAGAGATATAGACAGTGATGTAGAGTGATATAGAACAAATGAATGAAAGATATGTGAAAATGTAATGATAATAAAGGGAACAGGCCATTGTTAGCTGTGAGCTGAGTGAGAGTTACAGACAATAAAAGTCAACAATACGACTTTGAACCAACTTGGTGGGGAGGGATGGAGAGAGAGGGGATACAAGGGTTACTTGATGTTAGGAGAAATCAATATCCATATTGCTGGATTGTAAGCTGCCCAAGCAAAATATGAGATGCTGTTCCTCCAATTTGCATTGAGCTTCACTCTGACAATGGAGAAGACCGAGGACAGGTCAATGCAGGTCAGTTCAAGAACCTAATGATGGTAGGAATGTATCTGTTCCTGAACCTGGTGGTGTGCGATTTCAGGTTTCTGTACCACACAAATATATAAAATTATGAGAGCCGTACATAGGGTAGAGAGTCAGAACCTTTTTCCCAGGGTGGAAATAAGTTGATAAGTTGTCGGAGCAGAATTAGACCATTTGGCCCAACAGTATCAGTGAGAAGTGAGCATCACCCAGATCGTGGGGATCCTTGATGATATCTTCTTGATGTCTTCTTGATACCACGCTTCATGTAGATGCTCTCGATGGTGAGGAGGGCTGTGTCCATGATGTACTGGCTGAATCCACCATTCTCTGCAGCCTCATGCATTGCTGTGCATGGGATTAGCCGTACCAGACTGCGATCCAACCAGGCAGGATACTTTCCACAATGCTCATTGTTGGATGTTTGTTCGAGTCAGTGACATGCCAAATGTCTTGAAACTTCTAAGCAAATAGTGGCGTGACATACCTACTTCACGTATGAGTTTGGCCCAGAAAAAGGCCATCAGAGATGTTGATGCCCGGGAATTTGAAGCTGCTTAAGGGCCTGTCCTGCTTAGCAATTTGTTCGGCGACTGCCAGCGTCATATCAGCGTCGCCAAAAGATTTTGAACATTTCAAAATCCAGCGGCAACAAAAAAAATGTTGCGACACTTGAAAGCACACCGCGTGCCTTACGCCATCACGCCGCGTCACCGCTGCGTCATACGTCATCACGACACGTATTTTTCGGTGACCAGCTACGTCAATCAATGATGCTGGCAGTCGCCGAAAAAATCGGCAAGAGGGACAGGCCCTTAACTCTCTCCACCTGAGATTCACCAATGCAAACTGGTTCATTAGGATTGGATGTCATAGAACAAAGAACATTACAGCACAGAAACATCATGTTGTGTCAAATATGATGCCAGGTTAAACTGATCTCATCTGCTTCTACGTGATCCATATCCCTCTATGTATCTATGTACATGCCCTTCCATGTATCTAGTAACGATGTTACAAAACTTACCAAAACTTACCTTCAGCAGCGCTGCAGTTCTGCCACTGGTCGTGTGCGCGGCTTTGGCGCCTTTGAGTGGTGGGGGGGGGGGGGGGGGATATCCTGTTCTTAAGAAAATATCCTTTTCTTAAGAAATCGAATCTACAGGACATTATTAATGGGAAAGTAGTGGGCAGAAATATATACACACATATTCATGTGTGTATATATTTATATCATGGTATATGGACACATTTATCTGTTTTGTAGTAAATGCCTACTATTTTCTGTGTGCTTAAGCAAAGCAAGAATTTCATTGTCCTATACAGGGACACATGACAATAAACTAACTTGAACTTGAACTTGAGAAAGGCATGTCATGCGTAGTTTGAAGAGCAAAAACTTGTAGTTTACAATGCCAAAACTGTCTCCAAAGCCTCCACATCTTTCCTTTAGTGGGGCAACAAGAACTGTATCTAATACTCCAAATATGTCTAATTATTATGGACGTATTCAGAGCTTTTAAATCGTTAATTTTAAATAGCCCGTCTGTCCAAGTTCACCCCCACTCAATCCATGATTTACTCCATAAAAGTTGGCACATTAATTCATTGCATCAGTCCAATAATAATTTTTAAATGAAAAATAAGGTGATATTGTACCAATTTATTTATCTGAGGTGGATCCGACCTTATGTTACTGGCAAGGCTGCCCAGCCCACAGACTTTTGTGGAGAAGCAGCTTTGAATTGATAAGTACCCATACACAGTACCACCACTCTGTTAAGTGAGAATGAAGTAAACACGAAGAAGAGTCTTGACCAGAAACGTCACCTATTCCTTTTTTACCAGAGATGCTGTCTGACCCATTGAGTTACTCCAGCTTTTTATGTCTATCTTTGGTTTAATCCAGCATCTGCAGTTCCTTCCTACACACTCCAGCACTGTACGTCTACAAAGAACTGGCTATCATCAGCAGCATCAGAGGTCTTACTCCATCACAATCTGTAAACTTGTTCTGTGCCATATCTCACTCTTCAATAACCACAAAGCTGGGGAGGGTGGAATGGCAACAGGTGAGAACAGAGGTCAATCATGGTTCAATAAGGAGTGTAGGCCCTGTCCCACGTGGGTGTCATTTGCGGGTCATTTACGCGACAGGCCGGTAGTGATTGTTGCGAGAATATCGTCTAGCAGTACAACAGTCGCGCGCCAAGTGCTCTTGAGGGCCCTGCTACTTTTGGGAGCCATTTGCGATGTCGTTCGTACTTAGTCCGATCACCGTGGCAAGGATATTCCCGGTAAAAAAATTTCAGAACTATGCGTGCTTTATACCCGTGTGCTCACGTGGTTCAGCGCTCAAATGATGCGCAAATGGCATGCCAACGGCGTACGGGGGGCACATGGTTACAGACGTTGATGCACAGTGACGCATAATAAATTAGCATAGGCAATGTTCGTGCATCACCGTGCGTAACCATACGTCACCACGCGCTACATGTACGCCGTCAGCACGCCAGCTTACGTCATCGGTCCGTCAGCGTGCGCAAGGGATACGTCACACAGGTGGCACTCGAAGATTTTGAGCATCACAAAATCCTGGGGCGCCGTGCATTACTGCGCGTCACTGCATATGCCACCACGCCTCACCACGCGCCATGCGCTCGTCACCACGCGCCAACCAATTTTTAGGATGTCGCGTAAATGATGCACAAAAGACGCATAAGTGAGGCAGGCCCTTATGGAAAAGCGAGTTAGGAACAGCCCTGGCAGACTGGAAGTGGCAAACTGGTAAGAGCATATGTGTAGGAAGGATCTGCAGATGCCGGTTTAAACCGAAAATACACACAAAAAGCTGGAGTAACTCAGCGAGGCAGGCAGCATCTCTGGAGAAAAGGAATAGTTGACGTTTCGGGTCGAGACCCTTCTTCAGACTGGAGAGTCAGGGGAAAGGGAAACGAGAGATATAGACTGTGATATAGAGAGATATAGAACAAATGAATGAAAGATAATGCAAAAAAGTTACGATGATGAAGGAAACAGCTCATTGTTAGCTCCACTTAGGCTTGAGTCAACTACAGCTGAGGTGACCAGCAAATTGCCCGAAAGAGAATCAGGGGCAAAGATACTAGAGCGGAGTATATAGTACCTTTGGACAGGGGGTGGAAGTTAGTGGAGTGGCTATTACCAGGGAGAAGGTGTTTGGGAAGCTGAAAGTCCTGAAGGTGGAGAAGTCACCTGGGCTTGATGGACTGCACCCTAGGGTTCTGAAAGAGGTGGCTTTAGAGATTGTGGAGTGGTCCCAGATGATTGGAAAATTGTCAATATTACCCCGCTGCACATAAAGGGGGCAAAGGCAGAATAGTGGGAAATATAGTCTGACTTCAGTGGTTGGTAAGATTTTAGAGTCCATTATAAAGGATAGTTACAGAGTACTTAGAGGTTCATGATAAAATAAGCTATAGTCAGCACGGCTTTGTGAAGGGGAGGTCTTGCTTGACAAATTTGCTGGAATTCTTTGAAGAAGTAAATAGCAGGACAGACAAAGGAGAGTCAGTAGATGTTGTTACTTAGATTTTCAGAAAGCCTTTGATAAGGTGCCACATGTTATGCTGCTTCGGAAGCTGAGAGCCCATGGAATCAAAGGGCAGATACTTGCTTGGATCGCAGTTGGCTGGATGGCAGAAGACAAAGAGTGGCAATAAAGGGGGCTTTTTCTGGTTGGCTGCCAGTGACTAGCGGAGTTCCCCAGGGGTCAGTGCTGGTATCGCTACTCTTCACCTTGTATAGGGACGACAGATGGCACAATGGGCTAAGTGTTCGGCTGGCAACCGGAAGGTAGCCGGTTCGAATCCCGCTTGGAGTGCATACTGTCGTTGTGTCCTTGGGCAAGACACTTCACCCACCTTTGCCTGTGTGTGAATGTGTGTGAATGTGTGTGAGTGATTGGTGGTGGTCGGAGGGGCCGTAGGCGCAGATTGGCAGCCACGCTTCCGTCAGTCTGCCCCAGGGCAGCTGTGGCTACAGAAGTAGCTTACCACCACCGAGTGTGACTGAGGAGCGAATGAATAATGCGATGTAAAGCGCCTTGAGTATTAGAAAGGCGCTATATAAATCCCATCCATTATTATTATTATTATATTAATGATTTAGACGTAGGGATTGAAGGCTTTGTGTGATGATATGAAATTAGGTGGAGGGGCAGGTCGTATAGAGAAAGCAGGGACTCTGCAGAAGGACTTGGACAGGTTGGAAGAGTGGGTAGAGAAGTTACAGATGGAATATAGTGTAGCAAAGTGTGGAGTCATGCATTTTGGTTGTAGGCATAAAGGCGTAGACTATTTTCTAAATGGGAGAGAATCCAGAAATCAGAGGTGCAAAGGGACTTGGGAAAGCTGGTGCAGGATTCCCAAAAACTTAATCTGCAAGTCGAATCGGTAGTAAAGAAAGCAAACGCAATGCTAGCATTTATTTCAAGATGGCTTGTATACAAAACAGGGATGTAATGCTGAGGCTCTATAAGGCACTGGTAAGGCTGCATTTGGAATATTATGAGCAAGTTTGGGCACCATATCTGAGGAAGGATGTGCTGGCTCTGGAGAGGGTGCAGAGGAGGTTTACAAGAATGATCCCAGGAATGAGTAGGTTAACCTATGATGAGTGTATGTCGGCACTGGCCTGCACTTGCTGGAGTTTAGAAGAATGAGGGGGGACCTCATTGAAACAGACAGCATAGTGAAAGGCTTAGAGAGAATAGATGTGGAGAGGATGTTTCCACTAGTGGGTTAGTCTGGAACTAGAGATCATAGCCTCAGAATTAAAGAACGTTCTTTTAGGAAGGAGATGAGGAGGAATTTCTTTAGTCAGAGGGTGGCAAATCTGTGGAGTTCTTTGCTGCAGAAGGCTGTTGAGGCCAAGTCAGTGGATATTTTTAAGGCAGAGATAGATTGATTCTTGATTAGTACAGGTGTCAGAGGTTATGGGGAGAAGGCAGGAGAATTGGGTTAGGAGGGAGAGATAGATCAGCCATGATTGAATGGCAGAGTAGACTCTCCTATTCTACATATTCCTTATGACCTTATGCCCTGATAGGAGCAGAATTAGGCCATTCGGCCCATCTAGTCTACTCCACCATTTGTTAATGCATATAACAAACAGCAGTGGACTCAGTATGGACAGCTGCAACACTTCACTGGTCACAGGCCTCTAATCGGAAAAAACAATCCTCCACAACTATTCTTTAATTCCTTCCTCCGAGCCGATATTGAAGCCTGTGTGGTGTTTCACTTTGTGCGGGGCATACACAGTAAATGGTAGAGCCCTGGAGAGTGTTGAGGACCAGAGGGATCTGGGAGTATGGTGGATGGTTCCTAAAAGGAATGAGATGGTGAAGAAGGAATCTTGCATGCATGGGAAGGGTAATTAGTACAAAAGGTATCACATCACATCACAATGCAGTTGTACAAGTGGTTAATGAGACCAACCGTGTGCAGTTCCACACACCAAAGTCACTAAAGGGCCTGTCCAACTTGGGCGTCATTTGCGTGTAATTTATGCGCCATCATTTACGTGTCACGACGCACGATGCGCGCATGGTGCGCATTACGAACGCATGGTGCACATTACGAACGCATGGTGCGCATTACGAACGTATGGTGCGTGGTGACATAGGCAGTGACGTGCGGTCGTGCGCAGGACCCTAGGATTTTGGGATGTACAAAAGTGTAAATGACGCCCACGTGGGACAGGCCATTAAAGGCGTCACCATTAACCAGAGACCAGGGGCGCACTGGTAGAGTTGCCACCTTACAGCGCCAAAGACCCGGGTTCAACCCCGACTACGGGTGCTGTCTGTACGAAGTTGGTACGTTCTCCCCATGACCTGCATGGGTTTTCTAAGAGATCTTCGGTTTCCTCCCACACTCCAAGGACAAAGAGGTTTGTAGGTTAATTGGCTTGGTATATGTGTAAATTGTCCCTGTAGGGTAATGCTAATGTGCGGGGATCACTGGACGGTGTGAAGTCGATGGGCTGAAGGGCCTGTTTCCATGCTGTATCTCTAAACTAAACTAAACTTAGCAACTTGACTACAGGATATCTGACCCCTGGCATATGGGGCAAAATCTTATTTCATGACCCGAAGATGACATACAAGGTACATGTCATGACCATTCTTCCTGTGCTCCTTTTGTATGTTATAAGAAATATACATGGAAAAAAGGAAGGTCTCAACCCTGAGTCATCACCTATTCCATTCCTCCAGAGGCGCTGTCTGACCCACTGAGACTCCAGCCTTTTGTGTCTATTGTCGGACTGCTTGATAACATCCAATCCATTCCATTAACTGTTGATCCTTTCCATCAATGGTGCACTGTGGTCCAACATTTAGAATCCATAAAATGTACTGCTCCTTGGAAATTCCTTCCTAAACTCAACAATCTATTCTATAGAAGGGCATGCGATGCATGAGAATGCAGCCCAACTATCGTGCCATGACAGAATCCTACATCTCCACATCTTATTCCACCATGGGATTATTTTCACCAGTCTTGTCAAACAGAATAGTAAGATTAAACGAGAACTTACCAGTTTGAAGTTTGATCTTTATTTTATGAGGAGTAACGTTGAGGGATTACGTGAAGACCCCGCCAGCACGCGTGCGTGTCAATCTTCAAAGCAGCGTTGTGAAATCACAGATAACAGTTATTGAACTAAACATAGTAAGATAAGAGAAACTAGAATACCAGTTGACCTTTATGATAGAGGGTGGGCGTGGAGGGCACGTAAACCCTCAACGTCTAATGAGGCCAAATAGAGGACGACATGAAAGAACATTCCTCCTAGTGTAGCGAGAATGCACCCATCGCCATTGATATGCCTCGTATTTTTTGCAACTGGTGATTGAGCCTGGATGCAAACATCTCGATCGTTAGTGTTCCATCGAGCCACAATGTCATTAAATACTTTGTGATCGCACATCTATTCTGTGTTGTCATTGATTTTACATGATAATACACCAGTGCTAAATGCGGTTAGGTAAAACTATCACTGGATACTTTGATTTGATTGCACCCTTGTGATTAACATATACCACCACCAAAGTGTATCACCTTGGACTTATGCATGCAGATTATGCATATTCACACACCCTTTAATGCACAGGATGCACCAGATGTCCATTGGCAGTTGATACCATAACTGAACAATTGATAACTCATGCTAATCACATCTGCCTCCGTAACTAGAGATGGTATTAGTAATTTTCCATCTTTGAGTAATAGCATCAGTTTGGAATTGACTGAAGATTTACGGATGAAAGGTTTAGTGGAGCAACGATGAATATTGTTTGTCCACCATTGTGACTTTGATAGTTTCAGCTGGGAATAGCAGAGGTCTAATCTTTTCTCAGAGCGGAGTCCCAGACAAATGAATGGATTAATTGTATCCCAATAATCAATAGTTTCAGTTGGTATCAACTGGACGGATGAGAAACCCAATTTCTCAAATATACTGTAGCTATGTGGCTGATAAGGCTAATTTAGCAAAATACAGTATGTTCAATATCATCCAGATTGGCCATAACACTTGTTTGTTAGCTCTGTGCAGTCGAAGCACTGATTGTAGTGATTTGGTAAATAATCTGGGAACTGAAGTTAACCCATTTTGCAACGCTTCTGAGTGTATCATTGCCTCATCCAGCTAAATTTCAAATATCTCCGAAGCCTGTGAGCGGAAATGATCACATGGAAGTTATTCAGAAATGTCTATACTGCACATGCGGGTTGAAGCTGTTGACAATGAACAGTCCACATCTCCCGTAATTGCGAGCCTGCCTTGAAAGGCAACTCCAACCATACCTGCTGTGCAGTATAAACTAATCTCATGTTATCCCAAACCAGTGTAAATATTCAAACCAGTGTAAATATTACCAACTTGTATCCGTGACAGGAGGCATCATCGATGTGGCTCCATACCTTCACATCACCGGATGGGGAACTTCCAGGAGTTGCCTCAATCAGTTTCATCCTTCCACATGCGAATGGGAGGACTTATGCAACCCGACCCAGGAGCTGCCTCAACCATGTGTGCATGATTTCTGCACCTTCTGCTCCTGGGAGGTAGAGGAGCTCGAGTACGGGGTTGGCGCATCTTCCAGGAAGGCCGTTCTGGGCCGTGGCCTGAAAAAGACCTTTGTCCTGGTTGTACGACCTTCAAGCTTTCACCAGCTTCAGTGTATCATGGTTTGCTGGTGGGTGCGTAGGGGTGCTGCCGCCGGAGATGTGAGGTCTTGCATCATGATGTGGCCTTCATGAGCCTGACAGCCCTCATCGAGCTTCTTGACTTGTTTCAACAGGTTGCCCCCAAATGGCAGTATCAGTGGTTGTGTGTTACTGGTCTTACACAGTCCTGCAAATTTGGGGTCCCCAGATAGCTGTTCACCACAGGGACACTGAGAGAAACACAGTTCCCCGGTGCTGGGTATTTGGTAGTTGTCATTCACAGCCTGCTCCTGCTGCTGGTTGTGTTGTTCCTGCACCCCCTGCACACTTGTGGTATCTTCTGCCAAACCCCTGTCTTCAGAGTCAGCACAGAAGTGACTCCTAATGCTCCCTCTGTCGAAGGAGATGCATTATGCAGCCCTCTATAAGGTGCTGCCATGGGCGTCCTAGGACCCCATGGTGACTGGACTCTATATACCGGAGCATGTCACGTTGGAGCATCTGCTCCATCAACCGCTCCATGCGGGATATGCGATCATAGTCGCTGCCCGCCGGCAGTGAGTCTTCACAGCCCGACTCCTCCGAGCCTTCGGGCCTGTCCGACTTCTGCTTGGCCTTCCCGCCAGTCTGTGGTGTCGATTCGGACTGTGCAGGTGCCAGGTCGGAGACTGCTGATTGAATAGCGATCCAGGTGCAGTCTACCGCTGCTGACTGCCCGCACTTCCGCGGTCCTCCGCAGTCAGTCTGGATGTGGTCCATTTGGACTTAGTCCATGGTTCCTTTCCTGTAACACAATTCTCACAGAAAATAGAACAAAACGACCTTAGAGTAAAGATTTTACCTGCATGTCCCGTTTTAAACCTTCCGCTGCGGGGGCAACGCTCCTCCCCCCCCCGAACTTGATCTCGTGGTCCCTGTAGAGGGCTTCCCCGCGATATTCATGGTCGGGTTTTTCTCCCCCGAGCTTGATATTCCCGTAGTCGTTGCAGCCGGGATTCCCTCGCGGTCCTTGTAGAAGGGCTTCTCCGCGACGTTCATTGTCGGGTTTTTCTCCCCCGAGCTTGGTATTCCCGTTGCTATAGCCGGAATTTCCTCTGCGGTCCCTTATAGAATGGCTTCTCAGCGGTGTTTACAGTCGGGGCTTCCCCCCCCCCCCCCCCCCCGAGCTGGGTATCCCCGCAGTAACTGCAGCCGGGATATCCCCGCGGTGCTTATAAAAGGGATAGCAGCGATATACATAGTCGGGGGGTATCCCCGCTGCGTTTGTCCAGGTGCCACCGGCACCAATATGAAGCCGCTGGCTCCACCGCCAGCGGCTCAAAAGGCGAATTCAACGCTGCCCGCTACCCGCATTCCGCGGTCTTCCGAGCGGGTTCCCTTGGTCCGTGGGCGGGATTCCCCGAGGTCGTGACCCCCCCCCCCCCACCAGTCGTACGCAATGCGATAGATGATATGACACGCATGCTTGCTGGCGGGGTCTTCATGCAGACACTTACGTGACTCCGAAATAAAATTAGGAACAAACAGCAAATTAGGAACTCTCCCATGATATTCATATCCCCCGAAAGAACCAAAAGAAAAGCCATGGAACTTTGAAGACAAATTAATTGGTTTGTCAGCGTCCGAGGATGTCCCATCCTGAAACACCACCTATCCATTCCCTCCACAGATGCTACCTGACCCGTTGAGTTACTCCAACACTCGGTTTTGCTCAAGTTTGTAGTACTTGCAGTTCATTGTTTCACCATTGTCAGCTTTTGAGTTCTAATGAACTTCCCAGCTCCCTGATGCAGCTGATAAACATTTGATGAGGGAACTTCATTTATTGCGGGGATTATAGACGGAGAAAACATGATGGGCCAAATGTTTAACTTTGTTCTGTGTTTCTATAAACCTGTCACATTGAGTAACATTCTGTTCCAAGGGTGATCTGTAGTTTGGCAGATTTATGTTAGGCAGAGCAGCTTGCTCCAATTCTGAGCAGCTCTGGTTGGAACTGTCTCTAGCTGTATGTGGAAACAACATCTACAAACGCTCTTCATTTCTTGAACTCCAAGTTTTTATAAAATTTCATCCGAGGAGTTCCTAGTTTATTTCAATTCTATTTACTCCATGCAAATGAAGTAACCAAATTAATACCACGGCTGCATTGCCTTTGACCTGTCCTTTGTGTCACTTTTCTGATACCTACCAACTAAATATCCAATGATATCAATAGGTAAGGAACAGAGACAACCAGCTAACCCATTTGCCTGACATCAGTAGTTGGGAAAGTATGAGGATCTATAATAAAGGATGTGATGAACATACTTCAAATATAATTAAGTAAATTAACAAATTCACGTAAGTAATAATTTAGCTCATTAATTTGAATTCTTTGAGGAGTAGATGGGTGAACCAGTGGATGTGGTGTATTTAGATATTCAAAAGTTTTTTGACACGGTTCCATACAGAACGTTTCTGATGAAGTTAGATGCAATTCAATGATTCAATTCAATGATGCCTTATTGTCACATGTACCTAGATGCAGTGAAATGCTTTGTGTAGGAAGGAACTGCAGATGCTGGTTTACACCAAAGGTAGACACAAAATGCTGGAGTAACTCAGCGGGACAGGCAGCATCTCTGAAGAGAAGGAATGGGTGACGTTTCGGGTTGAGACCCTTCTTCAGATTGAGAGTCGGGGAGACGGAGACACAGAGATAAGGAAGGATATGGTGTAAAAACGAGACATCAAAGGAGATGAATTTCAAGGACAATGTAGAATAGACCATTGTTAGCTAGGAGAAGGTGACAACAAAGCATACAGAGATAATATTTAATCAAGGGGACATTCAGACTGGATGGAGAACTAGGAAGTGTGAGGGATGGAGAGAGACGGAAAGCAAGGGTTACTTGAAGTTAGAGAAGTCAATATTCATACCACAGAGATGTAAGCTGTCCAAGCGAAATATGAGGTGCTGTTCCTCCAATTTGCACTGGGCCTCACTGAAAGATCAGTATGGCAATGGGAGAGAGAGTTAAAGTGTATAACTGGGAAATCAGGAAGGTTTAGGCGGACTGAGCTGAGGTGTTCAGTGAAACAATCGCCGAATCTGTGCTTGGTCTCGCCGATATATATGAGTCCATATATAGGAGTCAACACCTGGAACAGCGGATACAGCAGATGCTCAGCTGAACATACACCACCAGGGATTAATCTGCACCTTGGCATAAAAATCAAAGAAAGAAATTGAAAAATAGTAATTTAAATATCCATAGATAGAAATTTAAATAGTCATCCGGAGGTAAATCAAAATGAATTCATATACAAATGAAATAAGAAATGGATGACATAGGGTGATCTAAACCGTGGTAAAGTTGCTGAATCAGTAAATCAAAGTCTGGACACAGAGCAGCCAAGCAATTTAAATCTGGTTAATTAAATAAACAAATGCTGAAATAATGCTATTCTTGGTAATAATGGTTATAATGACTTGATTGCTGTGAAAATCCATCCAGCTCTGTTTATCTACCTGATCCTTACCCAGTCTGCCACACGTAATCAGATTGACTCTTAGCTACCTGCTGAAATGGCAAAGCAAGGTACTCAAGTTTAAGAAGGAACTGCAGATGCTGGAAAATCGAAGGTAGACAAAAGTCTGGAGAAACTCAGCGGGTGCAGCAGCATCTATGGAGCGAAGGAAATAGACAACGTTTCGGGCCGAAACCCAAGGGTTTCCTTCGTTATTCCCTTTGCTCCATAGATGCTGCCTCACCCGCTGAGTTTCTCCAACACTTTTGTCTACTCAAGTGTAAGATACTTTGTGAAATCACAACAACAATAAAACTAGATAGACTACCAGGCATCATCCTTGGGACATGATTCAGAAATAAAATTGTTGCTCCGTTAAAATTGGGAGAAATGTCCCAAATTTAATCCTGCAACAGGATTGTATAGCCCCCTTCCCCCAAAATGTGCCCTTCTACCAGTGTCACAGACTCCCTTTTAACTCATTCATCTTTTGGTTTCTGGATGTTGCTGGCAAAATCATTATTAATTAGCAATTCTTGACTGTCCTTACGGAGGTGGTGGAAATGCTCAGTGACTAGAAGCTCATGAGTGTTACCAGGTAGAGAGTTTCAGGATTTCAACCCAGTGATAATGAAGGTTAGTGTGCTTCTTGGAGGGAACCCTGCAAGTGGCTGCATTGCATTCATGCATCGTGATCCTGCATACCTCTGTACAACCAGAAATGCAGATGTGAGCTTCAACGCCTCTCATCAAGAACAATACAATACAATACAATATGGGTTTATTCGTCACATTGCACATAATGTGCAAGTGAAATGAATATGTCAGCAGCGATACAATGAGAAAGAACACACAATACACAATAAAAATTTAACACAAACATCCACCATAGCATTCATCACTGTGGTGGAAGGCACAAAAATTGTCCAGTCCTCCTCTATTTCCCCCCGTGGTCAGGACCAGAGTCCAGAGCCAGTCCATAGTCGGCTCTTCTCCACCGGAGACCGCAGCTTCAGGATGGTGTAGGCCGCAGGCCGGCGGTCGACGATTTAAAGTCCCGGCCGCGCCGCAGCCAGAAGCACCGCAGACCGCAGGGCCGGCTGTCGAAGCTCCACTCCAGGGGTGATGGTAAGTCCATGCCGGGCCCACGGTAGAAGTTGGCCGTGGGCCGGCGGTGGTGGCTCCTTCTTCCCCCGGGTCCCCCACGAGGCTGTAGACGCCGCGCCAGCTGAAACTCTGCAGACCGCGGCTTCAGGCTGCCAGCTGCCTCGGGAAATGGAGCGCTCCCCTCCAGCGAACCCCAGCGAGGGCTCACCCACTCCATGACGAGAGTCTACGGTGCGCCCGCCTCTGAAGCCCCGGGCGCGTCTCCGGGAAAGGCCGCGCGGATCCTCGTTGTTAGGCCACGGGGGAGGCGACCTGGAAAAAGTCGCCTCTCCGTGGAGGAGGCGACCAAAGTGGTTTCCCCCTCACCCCCCCACACCACCCCCCACACAAAACACACAAAGAACCATTAAAAACATACTTCAAAACATACTAAAAAAACAAAAAAAGTTGGGAAAAAACGGACACGCTGCTGACAGGGCGCCGGCTTGCAGCACCCCCACCGCAACGGTTGGGTAACAGCCTACTGGCTGAGCTGCTGTTTTGAAGCTCGCGGCTGCATGCCTGGATTCACGGCCAGAGGATAAACGCACAATAGGCATGGCATAGGGAAATTGAGGTGTATAAAGTCATGTGAGGAATAGATCGGGTGGATGCACAGAGTCTCTTGCCTGGAGTAGGTGGATTGAGGACCAGAGTACATAGGTTCAAGGTGAAGGGGAAAAGATTTAATAGGAATCTGAGGGGTAACCTTTTCACACAAAGGGTGGTGGGAACAAGCTACCAGAGGTGGTAGTTGAGGCTGGGACTATTCACAACATTTAAGAAACAGTTAAACAGATACATGAATAGGACATGTTTGGAGGGATTTGGACCAATCGCCGGCAAGTGGGACTAGTGTAGCTGGGACATGTTGGCCGGTGTGGGCAAGTGGGGCCGAAGGGCCTGTTCCCTCGCTGTGACTCTGTGACTCTCTGACTCTAAATAAATTTCAACATTGGTAAATGCTAGGTCTTATACATACTGTATGTTGAGAAAAACAAATCCAACCAGGATAGATGAACGCAAATATGTCAGAACAAATGCATAAATCATTAGAAGATGTGACACATTAATTCATGCAGAAAATATGCAAACCAGGTACTATGGGGAACTAGAAATAAAAAGCAGATTAAGTCACATTAGATGACAAATGGAACAATTCGTGTTCCACTGTCAGAGAAGAGATATTGTATCACTGGAAAGGATGCAAAAGTTGTTGGTTAGGGCTAAATGGACTGAGATAGAGGAGGTGGAGAAGGACCCAACAAAGATTTGACAAATACTGCAATGACTGAATAGAGTGGAGATAGTGACTTAATTCTTTTAAGGTGCAAAATTAAAGGCATTTATTATAAGGCAGTCATAAAGACGCAAATGGAGAATAATGAAGGGGAGGGCCGAGAACATGGAACTAATTATCACAGGACATAGTTGAATTGAATAGCATTGATGTATTTAAGAGGAAATAGATAACTTCATGAGAGACAAGCGACTAGTGTTATGCTCCAAGAATTAGATAAAGTTGGGACTTTGATTAAAAATAAATGCCAGCATGGACCATCCGTATTGATTGGCCTATTTTTCAGCTGTTTGAATAACTGGCAAATATTTCCCACAAGAAATAATGTTCAACACTTGCACATCATCACTGGTGCTCAGCACTAAAACATTATGAAATGGAAGATAGACACAAAATGAATGAATGAGTGAATGAATACTTTATTGATACATGTGACAAGTCACAGATAAATTCTTTGCTTGTATGCCCAAGGTATGGAAATAGTCGCCCATAAAGGGTGCTTACAAAGTTACAAAGTATTCGTGAAATATCCTCCTTTGTTCTCCCCTCCCCCCTCCTCACGGTGGTCCCCTCCACATGTCTGTCCTCGTCCGTCGGTCGGCGCCATCATCGACTGCCGCGCCGACCTCTCCACTATCACCACTGGATCTTCTCTGGAAGCCTCCGCGGCACTGACCCTGGCCCCAGCCACGGGCTCCGCAGACCCAGGGACCATTGACCACGGGCTTCGTCGACTCGAGAGGCTCGACCTCCGACCCGCAAGGCTCCAGCCCGCAAGGCTCCGACCTCGGCTTCTCAGTGGCCCTCCGGAAGGCGTCGTAACTCCGCACTGGCAGGCAGCGTCTCTGGATAGAAGGAATGGCCGACGCTTCAGGTTGAAGAAGAAGGGTCTCGAACCGAAACATCACCCATTCGGTCTATCCAGAGAAGCTGCCTGTCCCGCTGAGTTACTCCAGCATTTGGTGTGTATCATCGGTGTAAACCAGCATCTGCAGTTCCATCCTACACATGAAATGTGGTCCGGCTGTAAAACAAGCCAGTTCTTTCAGCTGGACGAGATGCTGCACCTTAAACAAAAGAATATTCTCCATTTGCCAAGAATCGGAACATTCAAAGATCCAGTGACGCACATGGTTACTTGATAGTTTGAGATCTTTCACAATGAAAGAGTCGGGTAGTAATTGGTACTGGATCCTTGAGGTGATAAGGAGGTAAGGTTGCTGGGAAATAGATTACAGCAGGAAAACTAAATGATCAGGGCAATCAGAAATGATTTATCAAATTCACATCTGATTGAACTGAACTGCGGGCACTTCACAACATAAGATATGCAAACATAATTTGAAAAGCTCTTTGTTTTGTAATATTTCATTAGTGCTGTAGTACTCTGGAGGACTTCCCTACATAAATGAGAAACACTGATAATAAATGGGGGGGGGGGGGGTGAAGAAAAGTGAATAGCCACATATAGATGTATAAAACTTGCAAAAAAAAAGGAGAATACAGCTTAAAAATAATGTGTGTTAACCCTGTGCAAAAGCCAAAAACTTGGTTATGGAAGTGAGGTGCAGAAAGAGATGTTGTTTTGTATCTTCAATAATTGTGGTGGTTTCTGGCCAGAAATAATAGTGAGATTAAACGAGAACTTACCAGTTTGAAGTTTGATCTTTATTTTATGAGGAGTTACGATGAGCGATTACGTGAAGAAGCCCCGCAAGTTCGCACGCGGGTCAATCTTCAAAGCAGCAGTGTGAAATCACAGATAACAGTAGTCAAAGTAACATAGTAAGACTTAGAGAAGACTAGAACTACCGAGTGATCTTTATGATAAGAGGGTTGGAGCGGAGGGCACGTAATCGACAGATGCCTTAATTGACAGATGAAGGAAACATTCATAATGAATAAATAATAATAATAGTAACTCCTCTCATCCGGGAGTAAACTAAACCACTGAACCTAAAATAGAGTTGGCAAATACCCCAGGTCTGGCATTAGGTTATTATGAAATGTTCAGAAAGTTTGTTCGTTCGACCATCCTGCAGCCGCTAGGATGTGGTCCAGCGGAATGTACATAACCTTTGCTGCTGATGTTGTAGCAGCCGTGGTGGAGTGAGATTTGAAAAATATCAGTATCTACTCCTGCATGAGCCAACCCCCATTTTAACCACCTGGAGATGGCCTGAACCGATACCTTCTTATAAAGTTTTTGTAATTAACAAACATTGCTAGTTCAGAGCCTCTAAGGCTCTTGGTGACCTTGATGTATTGTTATATATGTGTGACCATACATACCTGAAGGTCCATAGGGTATGCCATGAACCTAGTTTGAGACCTTACGCCCCTGGTCTGCTCTGCTTAACTAAACATTAAAAATATAATTTTATTTGCAGATGTAACCATCCTGTCCAGTCACAATATGTAGTGACTGAACCCGTTGCGCTGAGACCAGTGGCATGAGGATAACTACCTTATGAGAGCCGAGCCAAAGCTAGTGTTAATACCACATCAATATCTCATCTCTGCATGATAAAATCAATTTATTGACATAGATTCTGAGTAGACTGCTCCTGCGGCTCGGATTGTCATACCGATCCATGTTTGTGCTCACTGCATAGTACAGGGATAGCACCAAAAAAGGAAAGCATTACATTTCCTCTTCATGAGATGGGAAGCATTTGTTTAAATGCTAATGTTACATCTAATAATACAGAGGCTTGAACGGACCACTTAAAGACTGATGTGGAAGAACGGACTTTCAATAGTGCGGGCTCTAGTCCTAATATTGGGGAAAATGGGAACTATTCCTGTGGGAAATAGCTCATTTGAATTGTACTAAGGATCAATGTCTTGGGAAATTGAAGAACCCAGATTGCAGACTCGACTTTAAATAGTTGTGGGTGAGGATTGGGATGGTGTGGGACATTCAGGCAAGGGAAAATGTCGATAGTTAAAGAAATTTGCGAAAAGAAGGATGTCATTAAGCTGGAAGGATTTCCAAGGATCTTGTCAGGACTTGAGGGCCTGATCTATAAGGAGAGTTAGACACAAAATGCTGGAGGAACTCAGTAGATCAGGCAGCATCTCTGGAGAAAAGGAATAGGCGACGCTTCTGGTCAAGACCCTTCCTCAGACTAAGAATGGTTGGGTAGGCTAGGACTTTATTCATTGGAACAGGAGGCTGAGGTGTGATCTTATAGAGGTGTATACAATCTTGTGGGGGAGAGACACGGTGAATGCACAGAGTATTTTACCCAGAGTAGGGGAAGCAAGAACTAGAGGACATGTGTTTACGGTGAGAGGGGAAATATTTAGTAGGAACCTGAGGGGCAACTTTTTGTCCCACAGTGCAATGGGTACATGGAACTAGCTGTCGGAGGAGGTAGGTGTGGCAGGTGACATAACAATATTTAACAGATATTTGGACAGGTACATTTGTTGATTTCAGATCTAATACTCTCTAATACTCTCTCCCTAGTCTGGGTCAGTAAACCACTAAGTCGAACACTGGAGTCCAAACCCTTCTGTATTTGTATACAACACCGCAGGGCTGGCCTCGAATCCACTCACTCGAGCCCTCAGCAGCCTCGCCTAAACAGAACAGAAGGAAAAGTACAGGAGGGGCAGCCCCTACAAACCAAGTTCAGACGTGTTTGCCCTCAACTCATACTTGCAGCATGGTCGACACGAGGTCCTAGGAGGTCTTTGTAACTCTCCTTCATGCTCGAGAATACTTCCCGCATACTCGAGGCCTCAGCTAGGTCGCGGTGTATTTTTCAACATGCTGAAAAATGCCCACGAGTAAAAAAAGGTCGCCATGGAAAAAATCGATATTTTTTTAAATCAAAGGTTTAGTTGAGGTAGGTCGTAGTAGGTTGGCATGTTATTCATAGGTAATCGAGGGTAGTCAAAGGTAATCAAAGGTAGTCTAAGGTAGTTGTAGATAGTCTTCAACATAGTCGAAGGAGATTGAAGCAGGTCTTCAATATAGTCGAAGGAGGTCTTCAACATGACATTTTTTTAAACTCTCCTAAACTCTTCTAAACTCGCCAATTAAGTCACCGCAATGGGACAGGCCCATTATTCATTACACAAAAACAAGATGCATACATATTAGGTGAGGTAACTCCTCTTCGATCAATCACAAATACTGGCGGGAAGAAACCGAAACAAAGTAGAAGCATAAATCTTCCCCAAACAATCACGGACATGCATTAAGCGTCAATGTACTGAAACATAACAAAAACCTCAATAGGAGCCCAGACTTGGTGGCGACAGGTGGGTTACATGGGCAGAAGCTTCCTGGTGTTTCTTCAGAGGTCCAGACTTACTGGAGTCAGCTGGGTCACATGGGTATCCAGCACCTTGCAATGTATTGTCACTATCAGTGAAGCCCAGTCTATCACAGACACCTGGCATTTCCAAAGTACCCAAATCCCTGCATCTCCACACATGGATAGGAAAAGTTTAGGAAGGATATGGGCCAAACGTGTGCGGGTGGGACTGGCGTAGATGGTGCATCTTGGTCGGCAAGTTGGGCCGAAGGGCCTGTTTCCATGCTGTATGACTTTAAGAGAATGAGGTCATGCATGGGAGCAAAATGGGTAATTAATTGTGATCGAATAACGGTAACAACTCAGCAAGAAATGGAGCGAAAATAAAGGAAGATTGTTAATGTCAAATCTAAAAGATCTTCAGCTGAAAACTCTAAGCTTTCACAATAAGATACGTGATCTCGTAGCACTAATAGAGATAATGGATTTCATCCATTAGCCATTAAATAATATCACTGCAAGAGGACCAAACCTAGACGTTTTCTGATAGATGTTGATAAGCAAGGGTTGAACGGTTGCTGTCGGTAGATTGAACTATGGAATTGAGCCTACAGCCAGATCAGGTATGATCATCGAAGATAGACACAAAATGCTGGAGTAACTCGGCAGAACAGGACAGACAGGAGAGAAGGAATGAGTGATGTTTTGGGGCGAGACCCTTCTTTAGACTTTCTTCAGTTATCATATTGAGTGGTTCAGCAAGCCTGAGCAGCCAAGTGACATGCACCTGTTCCTAATTTACACGTTCAGGCTGCTTGATGTTTGAATGAGTTAACCCGAATTGAAGAACGTTGGGGTTGGCGTTGCTCTAATAATAAATGACAATAGGATAGTCATAAAACACCTTTGTTCAGAAGATTAGGAGGTAGAGTCAAGTTAGTTGGTAATAAGGTATAACATCGGATGGAAAAACACTGGTATGAGTAGCTTAGAGTATAGCTATATAATTAGACAGGCTATCAATTGAGTAATGATGGAGCACTCTGTCTAACAAAGGTAATGTTGTAATTAAAGGGACTTTTCTTCTTTGTATAGACTGGGCAAATCAAATCAGCAGATATTTAACAAATATCTGGTCGAGCACATGAATTACCAAGGTGGAGACTGCAGACCAAGTGTTGGTGAATGGCATTGGTACAGGAGGGTATTTGATGATGGGCTGAAGGGCCTGCCTCTCTGCTATACAACAATTAATAGAAGTTCCTTGAGAAAAAATGATCAATGCAGAATGATCAATGATCAATTAATGTGAAGCTTATTAAGTTGCAAGGGAAGGTAATGGGCCTGAGAATTTAGAGAATATTAGAAGCCAGTAATAAAACAATAGCTCATAACTGAAATGTGAGCTGGAGGCATTCACAGGGACTGAGGAAGTTGCAATGTTAGAGATGTAATGTTAGAGAAGGGAGGTGAGACCCTCATAAAAGAGACAAACATCACAAGAAAAGAATAGACCGGCAAGAAATATACGAACAGGTTGCTACAACTTCTACAAATATGCAAAGAGGAAAAGATGAATAAAAATAAACATCAGTCCCTTGGAAGATTGATCAGAGGAATTAATAATGGTGATAAAGGAAATAACAGAGACATTTAAAAAAAGTTACATTTGTCCATAGAACAGAGGACTTCAAAATCCAAAAGGACGGCATGGTGGCGTAGCAGTGGAGTTACTGCCTTACAGTGCCAGAGACCTGGGTTTGATCCTGACTACGGGTGCTGTCTGTATGGAGTTTGTACGTTCTCCCCGTGACTGCTTTGGTTTTCTCTGAGATCTTTGGTTTCGTCCCACACTCCAAAGACGTACAGGTTTGTAGGTTAATTGGCGTGGTACAAAAAGTGTAAAATTCTCCTTAGTGTGCGGGGTGATGTTAATGTGCAGGGATCGCTGGTCGATGCAGGCTCGGTAGGCCGAAGGGCCTGTTTTCCACGCTGTAGCTTTAAACTAAACTAAAATCAAAGCAAAAAGAGTATGTAACCAAGTGGTAAAAGGAAGTGCTGAACTTAAACTGATTAATATTGTTAACAAAAAAATTGTTGGCAAACTATTGGAAACAAGAACTAATAGGACCCCGACCCGAAATATCATCTGTCAATGTTCTCCAGAGTTACTCCAGCACTTTGCATCTTTTTAAAATGTAAACAAGCATCTTGTTTCTTGTTTCTAAGCCTCTAGTTCTGTTGACCAGAATCCAAGGATTGTACTAGTGGTTGCTTCAGAGATGGTTGACACACTTCCTGTGACAAATTTTGTGAATGGAAAACAAGACAGTTCTCCAAGAAAGGAGTGATAGAGAAAACAGAAAACAACAGGCCAGCTAGCGTCATATCAGTTGTCAGGAAACTGATGATATTTACTTTCTTGAAATATGAAGAGAGCATTTGAAAATGCATAATGCATTAGAAAGAATACGTGGTTTGATGAAAGGGAAATTGAGGCTATCACATTCATCAGAGTTCTTTGTGGATGTAATGAGCCAGAGAGGTAAAAGGGTAGCCTGAGGATATGTTAGAATTTTCAAAGGGTATTCAGTAGGGTGCCGCATAAAAGGTTATTGCACAAGACCTGGCTATGCTGGTGTTTCTGCAACCCTTAATGGGTCTGTCCTACTTATGCTGGCAGTTGCCTGAAAAAAACAGCAACTGGAACGGCAACTGTCAGAGTGGAACACACACACACACACACATCGCATCCTTCACCAACCCGTTATGCAGGCGGGGGACAGGGCAAGCGGGGGGAGCGTGAAATTCACACGGTGCAAAGCCAATGTGATACAGACACACACCACGATAAACAGGAAGGTTGGCGCTGTAATTCAGATGGTGAAAGCACAGTGTACAGAAAGTCCTTTAAAAGAGAGGGGGGGGAGGAGGGGGGAGGGGGGAGAGGGGGGAGAAGCAGAAGGAGTGGAAACAACTTTTAAGAAGCCAGAGATACACGGCTGTGAAGCTTGGCGGACATTAACATTACCGGTCGGTTATCCTTAGTTCTGAAAACTACTGCGTACGCTTTTTTTCCCCCAATGAGCCAATTAAATTCACCGGTCAGCACCTGCTACAATCTACGAGAACCTACGACAACCTTCGACCTCCTGGTAACCCGTGAGGACCTCCTGGCGACCCACCTACGGCACGAGAATTCTCGCTACTCTCCTTGTTGAAAAATTCACGGCAACCATAATGAAGCCACGACTTGAATGGGGGAACTCCTCACGACCATGAAGGCGACTCCCCGGCAAACACCCGTGAACATGTGCTGACCATGTGGCGAACACGTGGCGACCACATTGTCTCCTGCAGTCGCCTAAAAAGTCGCCTAAGTGGGACAGGCCCATTAGGGCTAAGGTAAGCTTTCTCCTTGAGTACAGTAAACACTTTTGCTCTCCTTATACAAGGAAAGGGTTTCTTGCCCCAGAGACAGTGCAGTGCAGCTCACATGGTTGATTTTTGGGATGAGCAATTGTTAGTCATAGAGGCAACTAAATCATCTGCCCACAACCAGAGAGCAGTGCTGAACTACCTGTTTGGTGACCCTCGGACTATCCTTGATCGGACTTTGCTGGCTTTACCTTGCACTAAACGTTATTCCCTTATCATGTATCTATACACTGTAAATGGCTCGATTGTAATCATGTATTGTCTTTCTGCTGACTGGTTAGCATGCAACAAAAGCTTTTCAGTACCTCGACAATAAACTAAATTAAACTGAGTCATAGAATCTTACAGTGTGGAAACTGGCCCTTCAGCCCAACTTGCCCACACCAACCAACATGCCCCATCTACACTTGACCCACCTGCCTGCATTTGGCCCATATCCTACTAAACTTGTCCTATCCATGCACCTGTCTAAATGTTTCTTAAACGTTGCAATAGTCAATGCCTCAACTACCTCCACCGGCAGTTCGTTCCATATGCTCACCACCCTTTGGGAAAAAATACCCCTCAGGTTCCTATTAAATCTTTCCCCCCCCTCACCTAAAACCTAAGTCCCCTGTTTCTCGATTCCCCTGCTCTGGGCAAGAGACTCTACTCGTAGTGCGTCTACTCGATTTATTCCTCATGATTTTGTACAACTCCATAGGATCACCCCTCATCCTCCTGTACTTCAAGGAATAGAGTCCTAGCCTGCTCAACCTCTCCCAGTAGCTCAGTCTCTCGAGTCCTGGCAACATCCTCGTAAATCTTCTCTGCACCCTTTCAAGCTTGAAAACATCTTTCCTATAACATGGTGCCCAAAACTGAACACAGTGCTCTAAATGCGGCCTCACCAACGTCTTATACAACTGCAACATGACCTCCCAACTTCTGTACTCAATGCTCTGACTGATGATGGCCAATGTGCCAAATGCCTTTTTGACCACCTTTATCTACCTTAGATGCCACTTTCAACTAACTATGTACCTGTACTCCTAGATCCCTCTGCTCTACAACACTCTCCATAGCCCTACCATTCACTGTGTAGGCACTATGAGGAGAATTTGAGAAAGAAATCCTGGACTGACTGCATCTCACTGTGACATATCAAATTATAAATGCCATCATAAATCGTGTGGGAGAGTCTAAAAGTAGGCGATAGGTTTTAACTACGGTAGACTGAGATGAGGAAGAATTTCCTTTCCTCAAATTTTAGGAATTCTCTACCTCCAGAAACTATAGAGGTAGTTGAATCATTTGGTAAATTTATGCTGAGAAAGATGTGAACTAATAGGTGAATCAAGGTTCAACAGGATTGAGTAAAATAGAGTTGAGGCTAAATATCGGATCAGCTGTTTTCTTAGTAACTGGCGGAGCAGGTGAGAGGAGTTTTTGATTTATTCCTGTTCCTCTTTCTTATCTTACTATAAATTATGACTGGGGGCATTCACATTGCAGGGGGAACAGATGAATATGCAACTTCACACACTTGCAGCAAGAAGGAGGAGAGGCCCTTATTAAAAAGGCACACATCATAAGGTATAAATGTGCAATGTACAAGACTCCGAAGTTATTCAAGTGTTTGGAAAATCACCAACAGCCAGAAAATTGACCTGCTACACTTTAAATCAGCTCCTCACCTCCACCTGGTGAGGTGGGAAGGGTACAATTCTCTCCGATAGGTTTGAGGGTGCTGCATGATGGCAGCCTCTGCCTACTGTCTGTTTGTTTTTCCATCTTTTAAAAAAAAATTTAGTCTGTTTAAAAAGTATGCATTTTAGTATTTCTTAGTCTTTTTATGTGGGGGAGGTGGGTAGGGTAAGGGAGAAACCATTTCCCAGTCACTTCCTGGCGCGGATGCGACTATTCTTCTAGTCGCATCTTCGCCCCCTCCCCCCCCCCCCTCGTGGCCTACCAACTGGATTGGGTCGGCCTTTCCTGCCGGAGACCGACCAGAGCTTCAGCAGCGGCGCAGCACTGATTTGCCATCGCGGAGCGGGCGATGCCTTACCTGGGATCTCCGTTTGAAGCTCCGGAGTGTTGGGCCTGCTGCTTCAACATCGCGGAGCTGTGGTTTGCGGAGCTCCCAACCGCGGGCAGCGCTGACTTCAACATCGCGGAGTCCTGGGTTCCCTTTGCCGAGGGCCGCCAGCGTGAATCTCCGCCCAGCTCGGCCTGTGGACTTCGGGAGCCGCGGTTTCCAGTAAGAAGTGGCTCGGAAGTCCAAGCCACTGAGAATGTTCTTCCGTTCCGACATCGGAGTTCCATCATCCTGGCGAGAGGGCCTGAACATCGGGCCACCCGTTGCGGCATCTGTGGTGGGGCTCGGGAGGCCCCAACCACGGGTGCACAACAAAGAGGAGGATGACTGAACTTTGGTGCCTTCCCTCACAGTGGGAAACTTAGATTATGCTGTGTGGGGATATTTATGTTAAAGTCTTTTGTGTGTTGTGTTCTTTTTTATTCATATGACTGTATGGTGACCCAAATTTCACTGTACAAATTGGTGCATGTGACAATAAATGTCTCTTGAATCTTGACCACATGCAGCATTCAAAGTCCTGGTGTCATGAAGAGATGCAGTGCTGAAACAGGCCCTTCGGCCCACTGAGTCAATGCTGACCCATTGTTACACTAATCATACCCAGACCCATGTTATTCACCCCACCGTTCCACCAACTCGCCTGCCTCTCCTGTCCCACAAGGTTCTACCACCACATAGAACAATTTACAGTGGCCAATTAACCTAATTTGGGGGATGTAGGGGGGAACTGGAGAACCTGGAAGAAATCCACGTGATCACAAGGAAAATGTACAAACTCCACATGGACAGCACTGGAAGTCAGGATTCTATCTGGATCGCTGGAACTGTGGCAACAACTCAACCAGTTTCCCATTCGTGCTATTTTGATTTTATATTTTACAAAATACTGCTTCCCATACCAGTAACAGAAAAGCAACCTGATCTTTAAGAATGATTCTGCTCTGAGTTTTTAATCTTAAAGTGACACAAGTGTGTAAAAAATTGTTCTCTGCATGCCTAACTCAGACATTTAATTTGTTTTCAATGGATCAATTTGAACAGTTTTTACCAAACTAAAATATAATGGTTCCTCAATGTATCACCAACACGTTAACACAAATAGATAGACTGCTTTGAGTATTGAGTGCAAATGTCAGGAAGTCATGCTGCAACTTTATAGGACTTTGGTTAGGTCGCACTGGGGCAGTGTGTGTGGTTCTCGTTGTCCCAAAGCAGGCAAGGATTTGGAGGCTGTGGAGAGGGTGCAGAAGAGGATGCCCAGAATGTTGCCTGGATTACAGGGTATTAAGTATAAGGAGAGTTTTGGCAAACTTGGATTGTTTTACCAGGGAATGTTGGAGGTTGAGGGGAGATGCGATAGAAGTATGTAAAATTATCAGAGGCATAGATAGGGTAGACAGTCAGAGCCTTTTTCCCCAATGTTAAAGACCAGAGGGGATAGTTTTACGGTGAAAGCGGCAAACTTTAAAGGCGACTAGACCAAGTGCAGACCCGTTGGCTCCTCTCCCCCAATGCACCCGAAGCCCCCACGGGAGGCGTGGTCCTCCAACTCAAACCGTTCCCATATGTAAGATTCCAGCACTCCCCTGCCTCCCTCAACAGTGGACATTAAAACAAAATCCAAGTTCCAACTGCAATACCAATTGGCCCTTCCCCTCCTGTTGAAAATTCCATTGTGAAAAGTTCAGAGTGTTTATGTCTTGCAACTTTGTATCGAAGTGTGTTGGAAGCTGGGAAGAAGGATATTAACAGAAAAAATCGTTAAAGTTGGCATTTTTAAATTTTTTATCGCGAATAACGTGAAATATAGGATGAATTCTTCAGTGAAGCTGATCACTGCTAGCCGAGAAATTGTGGCGTCAGCAGTTGAAGCTGGTCGTTTTAAATTCAAAGTATTTTGTTTTTTTTAAACTTTAATCAGCAATGTCGAGAATTAAAGCATAAAATGTTCGGTGAAGGTGGTCACTGCCTAGAGGGAGAAAATATGAATCAGAATATGTAAAAATGTAATCGTTACCGCGTAGTGCTTTTGTGAATTTCTAGAATTTAGGAGATTGAGAGGGGATCTTATAGAAACTTACAAAATTCTTAAGGGGTTGGACAGGCTAGATGCAGGAAGATTGCTCCCGATGTTGGGGAAGTCCAGGACAAGGGGTCACAGCTTAAGGATAAGGGGGAAATCCTTTAAAACCGAGATGAGAAGAACTTTTTTCACACAGAGAGTGGTGAATCTCTGGAACTCCCTGCCACAGAGGGTAGTCGAGGCCAGTTCATTGGCTATATTTAAGAGGGAGTTAGATGTGGCCCTTGTGGCTAAAGGGGATCAGAGGGTATGGAGAGAAGGCAGGTACAGGATACTGAGTTGGATGATCAGCCATGATCATATTGAATGGCGGTGCAGGCTCGAAGGGCCGAATGGCCTACTCCTGCACCTAATTTCTATGTTTCTATGTTTCTATGTAAAGGCAACCACATATACACACACATATACACAAGTACAAGATCATCGTTTTAATAAGTATATGATGTGCCGGTGGAGGAGGCTGATAAGACAGTGGTGTTTAATAGGCTTTTAGATTGCCACATGGATATGCAGGGAATGGAGGGATGTGCAAAATGTGCAGGCAGCTGAGATTAGTTTGCCTGACATTATGTTTGGCATAGATATTGTGGGCAGAAGGGCCTGTTCCTGTTCCTGTGCTGCACTGTTCTGTGTTCTATGTGGATTGTGATACTTCTCTCTCTTTTTCGCTTCCTTACCGTATCTCCCCCTGTCTCCCCCTGTCTCCCCCTCTCTCTCCCCCTCTCACCCCATCTCCCCCCCTCCCCCTTCTCCCTCCCACATGTCTCTCTCACACTTTGCCATTAATTTAATTCTGCAAAGGTTGCTTATGTTTGGCCCTTAACAATCTTTGCTTCATCAAATGGTTCAGAAAATCTTTCCTCAAATTTTGTAAATACATTTTGACATCATAGGAAGAACAAGATGTGCAATAATGACTCCCACTGCCACCTTCTCCCCCTTTTCCGGGGCTACGTCCGTGCCCGCGTGTCCCTAGAGAGGGAACACGCGGTGTCCATGGGGACTGTGGAGGCCTTCTGTGAACGCTGGTCACCGCAGGAGGTTGAATATATTATAGATAAAAATGTTAATATTTTAATTTGATAATTTTGTTTATGTGTTTTTTAAATCGTTTGAGCTTTCTACCTTCCCTTGTAAATTGTACATTTGTTTAAAAATCTAATAAAAAAAACATATACGGGGGAAAAAAAAACAAAAAAAAAACTGCCACCTTCTCCACTGTTGCACTCATGGTTAGGCCGAACACAAAGGGGAAGGCATGGCTTGTGGATTGTAAACACTGCCCCAGGGGAGAACAATTGAACCTAATGCATGTATCAATTCCAACATGTTTTTATTACTCATTTTCCCACTGCCAAGGGCTAAACAGGTGCAAGGATTCTTTAGCAGGTATAAGATTATTAAGACTGCTTCTCAACTATATTAACACATGTTCAAGGGCAATTGAATGACATTTGGGTGTTGTAGACACTCATTAAAGGATAGGTCAAAACAAAATGGTTTTGAAGCCAACAAATTATAGTTATTATCTCTGTTTTCTACAAACTGTTGTTTCGGCCCAAGGCACAAGGGTTTAATAATTCTCAGATAGCTACATCAAAGGAAGGTCACCAACTATTTTATATTACAGACAGAAATAATTATTTCCTGGCATGAAGCCCCGCAGGGACAAAGTGGGAGGGGTGGGGGCTTGATCTTATTGTTCCGTGTGTGATATAGACCCGAGAACGTGATTTCAATGTCACTGCGACTGACATGGGTGTTGGATTGACACAGCGAGAAGGATTTGAGTGGACACAGTAGCTGAGGAATTGAACCTCACCTTTTGGTGCAGTGTTTAACCATTGCTGTACACCATCCATGTGGCTGTCTGACATTTAAGAAACAGTTAAGGCCCCGTCCCACTTTCCCGAGTTACTCACAAACTCTCCCGAGTTTTCCCCTTGATTCGAACTCGGAGAATTACGGTAATAGCCAGCTCTAGGTACTCGGGGCTATTTTTTTAACTCGTCGACATAAGTTATGCAACATGGGAACAGGCCCTTCGGCCCAATGCATCCATACCAGCCAAGTTGCCTAATCGAGCTGGTCCCATCAGCCAGTGCATGGCCCATATCCCTCCTGATCTTTCTTTTCCTGGTACCTAACCAAGTGTCCTTTAAATGGTACAGTGTTATGCACCTTTATCTGGCAGCTGGTTCCATCTACACACCAACCACAGTGTCAATAGTTGCCCCTTAGATCTCCTTTAAATCTTTCCCTTCTCACCTTATATCTATGCTCTCTAGTTTGAGACTATCCTACCCTGGGACAAAGACCATGGCTATTTATCTTATCTACATTTGATTATTATTATAAACCTCTGTAAGGTCATCTCTCAGCCTCCGAAGCTCCAGGGGGGATAAAAGGGTCCATGCTGTCTCTCCTTATAACTCAAAATCTCCAGACTCAGTAACATTCTCAAATAACTTATTTTCATCCTTACCAGTTTAGTAACAGTACATCCTTCCTTTAGTAGGGTAATCCAAAGCGTACTCCAAATGTGGCCTTATCAACACTTTGTACTGCTGTTACATGATGTCTCAACTCTTGTATTCAATAGAAGATAGACACAAAATGCTGGAGTAACTCAGCGGGTCAGGCAGCATCTCTGGATAGAGGAATCGAGACCCTTCTTCAGACTGAGAGTCAGGGGAAAGGGAAACGAGAGATATAGACGGTGATATAGAACAAATTAATAAAAGATATGTAAATAAGTAATGATAGTCAAGGAAACAATCTATTGTTGGCTGAGGGAAAGGTGATAGCGAGTAACACAGACAGTGAAACGCGGTAGGACGACAGTGAAACTAGTACGATGACCAGTGTGGGGGAGGGGGGGACGGAGAGAGAGGGGATGCAAGGGTTACATGGATTTACAGAAGACAATGTTCATACCGCTGGATTGTAAGCTGCTCAAGCAAAATATACCTTGGCAATTAACAGTAAGTGTGCCCCACACCACCTTCACCACTCTGTCTACTTTTGTCACCACTTTCATGAACTATATATTTGCATCCCCATGTTGCTCTGTTCTACCACACTCTCCAGGACCCTACCCGTTTACTGTATAAGTCCTGCCTCAGTACGTCTTACCAATATTTTACATTTATCTGAATTAAACTCTATCTGCCATTCATCGGCCCATCGGCCTTGTTATTCAGGAATTTGCTGTAATCTTAGTCAACTTTCTCCCCCGTTAACTTTGCCACCAACTTTAGTGTTCTCCACAAACCTCCTAACCATATGCCTCGTCCATTCTCATCCAAATCATTAATACAAATAACAAACAGTGGGGTGCCCCCTGCTGACCCCCGTGGCACTTCTCCAGTCTGTAAAACAAGCATCTAGCAACAACCTGTGCCTCCTACCTACAAGCCAATTCTGTACACAATTGACCAGATTGCCTTGGATCATACGTGGCTCAACCATCTAGGCCAGCCTACCGTTCCGAACTTTGTCAATGGGTTGGCTGAAGTCCTCACAGGCAATGTCTACCACACTGCTCTCATTAATCTCATGGCCACCTCTTTAAAAAACCTCAATCTAATTTGTGAGGCATGACTTACCACACAAAGAGCTATGCTGATTATCCCTAATCAGTCCGGGTGGGTGGAGGGAAAGTGGGGGATGGCAAGATGGAGGTGGCCGCTGGAATATGTTGACAGGAAGCCTCCCGATGCGAACTGCGCATCTTCGACGAGTGCCGGCCTGGGCCTTGGCCTAAAAAAGACCTCTGCCCAGAGTGTTCGGCCTTCGAGCTGCCACCAGCTTCAGCGAACCGCTTGCTGCTGATGGAAGCGTAGGGGTGCTGCCACCGGACCTTGTCGATGGAGCCTTTATCAGCCGACAGCTTTCGCTTCTTCATCCAGGTCCTTGCCCTGCTTCGGCAGATCTTCTCCGAACAAAAAAATTCGGCGGCTGTACATTGCTGGCCCTGCACAGTCCCACAAACTTGGGGTTCAGGGCAGGTCGGATGGCATTTTCACGAAAACAGTTAATTTTAAAATGTGCGTTGCACATTAATGCCAGGGCATCCTGTTGCACATCAGACAAGGGACCCCCATCCACAGACCTGGCAAAGGCTTCAGGATTCTCTGGAGCTTCATCTCCTGGGCTATGATGTCCCCTCCGATTTATCCCCAGATGGAGCTGTTCACAGCCGGCACGTGGTACTTCATAGATGTTTCCACCATTACCTGTTGCTGGAGCTGGTGTGATGCAAGGTAATTAATGCTCGCAGCTATTTCCTCATCCAGCGGCTCCCCTATTTGCGAGGGTATCGCAAACTTAGATGCCATAACAGGCAATTCTGCTTCACGCACCTCGTGCATCCTGGTATGCTCTCCGGACATACCTCCGAAATCCGAGTCAGTCAAAAACTGACCCCGTATGCTCCCCTCCTCAGAGAGGAAGACATTGTGCAGCCCTGAACCAGGCGCTGCCGCGGGCCCCGAGGAGACCCGCGCTGATATAACTCCGTTCCCTGGAGCATATCATGATGGAGTATCCTTTCCATCAGGTGCTCCATCTGGGATAAACGCCCAAAGACGCTATCCATTGTAGGAGGTGAATCCTCCTGGCCTGACTCGTCCAAGTAAACAGGCCTGTCAGACTTTTTCTTGGCTTTCCCTCCTTTCGGGGTTGCCAAGGTGCTTTTGACAGGCACCAAGTCTGAAGTCGCTGGCTGCACCGCCAGCGACTCTGATGGCGAAATCGATGGCCGCCCGCTACCCACACTCCCGCTGTCCTCCGTAGCTGGTTTCCCCGCGGCCCATCTGGACTTCACCCTGGATTTCTCCATAATAGTTCGCACTTGAAGCTCTGCAATCAAGAATTTACCGAACAAAACTACCTCAGAATAAGTTTTAAACTTACCTGTAGGGTTTTTAAACTTACCGCTGGAGGAGCAGCGCGCCTCCCAGCCAGTCGTGCGCATTGCGTTAGACGTATTGACGCGCATGCGGGCTGGCGGGCTTCTTCGTGTAGTCACTCACGTGACTCCGAAGTAAAATTTGTGAGGCATGACTTACCACACACAGAGTCCCTAATCAGTCCGGGTGGGTGGAGGGAAAGAGGGGAATGGCAAGATGGAGGTGGCTGCTGGAATTTGTTGACAGGAAGCCTCCCGGGAATGCCCTGTGGAGAGTCTGTCTGGAGGACAATTAATCAGGAGCGAGAATTAAAGAAGTGGGGACTGTTGCTGGAAAAACCATCAGGATGATACGAATTAGTTCAGGGTGGGTTCTAGACCAAATAAACACTGCTTGTCGTGCCAACGCCTATGCAGACAAATTATTAATCATACAAATCGTTACACCCCCTCCACCCTTGCATGCGTACTCTCAGAGGGTGCAGGGTGATAAGTGGAAACATTAGACATTGCAGAAGCTGAAGTCTGATAAGTAAGTTAGGTGATAATTAGAAACAGTTCAGGGAGGGATGATGGGCAGCTGGAACAATGCGGAGGAAGGGAGTGAATGAAGATAGACGCAAAATGGTGGAGTAACTCAGCGGGACAGGGCAGCATCTCTGTATAGAAGGAATAGGTGATGTTTTGGGTCGAGACCCTTCTTCTTAAGACTGAGTGAAGGGACTTCTTCAGGGAGTGAAACTGGATAATGGGGAAGGGGAAACAAATGGAGAGAGGAGTGCAGGGAGTGAGGAGATCTGAAAATGGAAAATGCAATGTTTATACCATTGGATTGTAGGCAATCTGGAATATTGACTCCAGTTCTGGTCACCCTATTACAGGGAAGAAGTGGAGGCTTTGGAGAGAATGCAGAGGAGGTTTACCAGAATGGTGCCTGGAATTCCGGTTGGCGGTGCGACTCACGTCGCAGTGGCCTCTGCAGTCCGTCTGTCTTTTTGTTATTTTTTGTCCCGTTTTAATGTAGTTTTTATTTTTTTTTGATGGGGTATGTGTGTGTGTGTGTGTGGGGGGGCAGAGAACCCGACCTTTTCACTGTCGGGTCTCCGTTGTCATTGGGGCTGCAACGTGGAGCGGCCTCCAGCAGGTGCGACCTGGGGCTCCAGTCGCGGAGCTGCGGAGCTACTCACCATCGTAGAGCTGGCCGAGTTCGGAGCGGGTGGAGGGGTGGTGGCGCGCTGCTGCGACCCGACCCCCGAAGATTCGGAGGCTCCAACCGCAGGTCTGGTGGACGGTGATATCGGGAGCCCGCGGGTCCCTGCTGGGAGACCGCTTTTCGCTGCTTCCGCAACGGCGACTTCTCCCGCCCGAGTCGCGGGGTTGAAGAGTACCTGGAGCGGGGCCTGACATCACCGCCCCGTGCGGCTTGGAATGGCTGCGGGACTTTGCTAGCGCCCGCCGGGGGCTCCGCACCAAGACTCGGAGCGCGGCTTTGCATCACCCGGCGCGGCGTTAATGGCCGCGGGACAATTGCCATCGCCCGCCGGGGGCTTTGACTCTGACATTGGGAGGGGAATGGGGAGTGCAGGGGAGAGATAAGTTTTTTTTGCCTTCCATCACAGCGAGGAGGAGATGCGCTGTGATGGATGTCTGTGTAAATTGTGTTGTGTCTTGGGTCTTTTTTTCTTGCGTGTATGACTGTAGAAACAACATTTCATTTGAGCCTCTATGAGGTTCAAGTGACAAATAAATTGTATTGTATTGTAATTGGGGGCTTTGGGGGGGAGGGGGGCAGATAGAAGAATATAAAATTATGAGGCATATATAGGGTAGACAGTCAAAACCTTTTTCCCCAGTGTGGAAATGTCCAACACTAGAGGGCATAACTATCAGATGAGAGGGGGGAACTATAATGGAGGTGTGCGGAGCAAGTTCTTTACACAGAGGGTCGTGGGGGTCGGTGGTGGTGGAGGCAGATACGATAGTGGTGTTTATGAGGCTTTTCAATAGGCATATGGAAGAACAGGGAATGGAGGGATATGGATCATGTACATGAAGCTGAGATCAGTTTAACTTGGCATCATGTGTCGGAAGGAACTGCAGATGCTGGTTTACACCGAAGATGGACACAAAATGCTGGAGTAACTCAGCGGGACAGGCAGCATCTCTGGATAGAAGGAATGGGTGACTGAGAGTCAGGGGAGAAGGAGTCTAGAGATATGGAAGGGAAGGATGTGAAAACTGCAGATCAAAGCAGACGGTGATAAGGAAATGTAGAATGGTTCATTGTAAGCTGAGGGGAAGGTGATATACCATCAGCAAAATTAATCAGGAGAACAATGAAAGTAGTCAGAGAACTAGGGTGGGGGAGAGACAGAGGCAGGAAAAGCAAGGGTTACTTGGTTAGAGAAATCAATATTCATAGCACTGGGTTGTAAGCTGCCCAAGTGATGTATGAGGTGCTGATCCTCCAATTTGGTCTCCTCCAATTTGCGTTTGGCCTCACTCTGACAAATGAGGAGGCCCAGGACAGAAAGGTCAGTGTGGGAATGGGAGAGGGAGTTAAAGTGTTTAGCAACCGGGAGATGACGTAGGCCCAGGTGGATTGAGGGGCTTCCCACCCAAACCAGGTTCTCCCCTTTCCCCAACAACCGCAGGACATGCAACACCTGTCGCTATATCTCCTCCCTGGACTCCGTCCAAGGACCCCGACAGTCCTTTCAGGTGAGGCAGAGGTTCACTTGCACCTCCTCCAACCGCATCTACTGTATCCGCTGTTCCAGGTGTGGTCTCCTATATATCAGCGAGGCCAAGCACAGGCTCGGCGATCGTTTCACTGAACACCTCCGCTCAGTCCGCCTAGACCCACATGATCTCCCTAAGGGCCCCTTCCTGTAAAGTATTATAGTCTATGTTTTACTCGGGTGGAATATGAGGTGCCTTTCTTCCATTGATTTTTCATTGGGAATACAACCTCCCATTTGACCTGGTCACAAGTAACCAGTGCCACCCTCATGGTCTTCCATTGCCTCATCATTGTAAGAAAGGGTTTTGCTACACCATAGAGGTGATGCTGGTGCAGAGAGAGCTAAGATTAGATCCAAGAACATAGGTACAGGCAGGCTTCAATATGGCACCAAAAATATAACATAGTGGCATGGTGGCATGGTGGCGCAGTGGTATAGCTATTGCATTACAGCGCATGGGACCTGGGTTCGATCCTGACTACAAGCGCTTGTCTGTACGGAGTTTGTACATTCTCTCCGAGATCTTCGGTTTCCTTCCACACTCCAAAGATGCACAGGTTTGTAGGAATAGGAATAGGAATACTTTATTGTCACATGTGACTAGGCACAGTCAGATTCTTTGCTTGCATACACAATGTATACAAATAACGGCCACCTACGGCACTGACAAAGTTACAAAGCACGCCAGCTCCCCCTTTTGTCCCCCAACCCCCAGCAGTTCACCCACGCTGTGTCCCCATTGTCTTTTCACCCCCATTCACTATTGTCCATTGTTCTCCGGCAACTTCCCACATGGCAGTCTCTTCACGCCAGGCCCTCTATTGTTCTTAATTGTAGGTTAATTGGCTTGGTATATGTTTATGAATGATCCACCACAACATACATGGTGAAACATAAGTCTTTATTCCATTCAGAAATACAGAGCACTTAAACAGCAAGCCGTGAATTCCCAGCTCAGCATGGCTTCTGTGAGCAGGCTGTCCTCGTTAGTGTAGTACTGTGATACCATGTAATGGGTGGCATGCATATATGTGTAGTGGAGATTATAAATGGCATGGATTAATAAGGGTTTAATCTGCATCCTTCCTCTTAAAGAAGCAAAGCATATAAAGAGTGGTTACTGGAGTATATATTGTAAAACACCAGTATAAGGTGTGTGCATTTCTTATTTTACTTGTACATGCGTGTACATATGTGAGCACATAAAACGAAACGGGTCATGCACAGTTCAAGTATAGCCGGTGAATTTTCCAATCAGCGGGTTTGGCTTGCAGACATGACCTGCACGTGTACGGTAGTACCCCTCGTGCACCTCATCCTTGTCTGAGGGAGTAAGTCCCTTATTGGGTGAATGCAGAGCAGAAGGCACCGGTGGAGATGGGAGCATCGGGGAAGGCAGGGATGGCGCTGGCGTAGAGGAATCGCTGGAGTGGCATTCGCGGAGCGTGGGGGAAAACTGACCAGCTGGTCATGGTAAGGGAGGGATGGTGCCAGTTCATTAACCGAGAGGTGGAGTTGGCGGGTACGTCGGTAGATGCTGTTGTCAGCACTGAACAGGTATGAGCGTGGCTCTGTGGTTGCCCTCAGAACGACACTGAGGCGGTCATAGCCTCTGAGCGACTGTAAGCGGCCAACCTGGCCCTTGTTGAGCGGTTGAAGCGGAGAGCTGGTTTTATCATAGTATTTTCTTTGTGTGTCTCGGCGGTGTTGGAGATGGGATTGGATCGCCGACAGTACGCAAACTTGTGGTTCTAGTACTTGCTTGGCCATAGGCAGGGTGGAGCGGGTTCGCCGTGACTTGAGTTGTTCGGCCGAAGATCCCAGAAGAGGGTCGCAGACAATGTTTCGTAGGTTGAGTAAGTCGAGATAGACATCGGAGCCAGCACTGTGTGAGCGTTCCATTAGTTGTTTTGCCCTTCTTACCGCGCGTTTGGCCAGGCCGTTGGACTGCGGGTACTCGGGGCTGCTGGTGGTGTGGTGGAAGTACCAGCGTTTCGCGAAATCCTTAAAGAGCAGACTCAAGAATTGAGTTCCATTGTCTGAGAGTAGCTGGAGGGGTGCTCCGTGGACAGAGAAGTGGCGAGTGAGTTTTTGAATGACCATGGCTGAGGTCGGGATACTATGCAGGTTGACTTCGAACCATCCTGTGTAGGAATCGACTAGAACCAGGTATTGTTTGCCGTGCCACTCGAAGATGTCAGCCGCCACTGTGGACCAGGGTAAGTCCGGTGTGGGGTGCGGGAGAAGTGGTTGTTTAGGGTGGTGCGGGGTCAGGCGGTTGCCAATCAGGTAAGCAGTGACTTTCTCAAGAATGTAGTCAGCCATGTCAGGCTAGAGGAACATACCTTTTGCATGTTGGAGGGTTATTTCTGCAACAGGATGGCCCCCGTGGACAATATCAAAGTACTTGTTGTGAAGAGACGTCGGGATAACTGTCTTATGTCCTTTCATTATAATGCCATCTTGAATGACCAGTTCGTCGCGGACAGGGTAGAACGGGCAGACAGCCAGCGGCAGGTGGTGCTGATTGTCTGGCCAGCCGCGGTGGATGACAATGGCAAGCGATTGTAGCGTTTCGTCTGCAGCTGTTTGTGCCACTAGGATGTCTAAGCCCGCGGATGGAAGGCAAGAGACCATCATAACCGTATACCCCTCGTGCTCGCCACCAGACTGGTGTTTTTCACAGGTTGGGCGAGGTGCCCGTGAGAGGGTGTCAGCTAAATATATGTCCTTACCGTGTTTGTAGGTTAGTCTGATGTCATATCTCTGTAGCTCCATCTTCATGCGTTGTAAACGCGCTGGTGCCGTGTGGATCGGTTTACTGATTATACTGACCAGAGGCTGGTGGTCGGTTTCATTCGTGATCGGGTTGCCAAAGATGAAGTCCTTGAATTTCTTACAGGCAAAAGTTACCGCGAGTAGCTCTTTCTCGATTTGAGCGTAGCGCTGTTCAGTTTCGGTCATGATACAGGAGGCATAGGCGACTGGTCTGGGACCCTTGCCGTCGTCTTGTAGGCAGGTGGCACCCAGTCCATACTGGGAGGCATCACAGGTTAGGGTGACGGGTAAACCGGCATCGAAGAATGTGAGGGTTGGGGTGCAAGACATTAGTTGTTTGAGGGTTTCAAATGCCCTCTGCTGGTGCTGGTGCCAGGACCAGTGCGTATCCTTGTGGGTCAGTTGTCGCAGCGGCGCTGACAGCTCGCTGAAGTTTGGGATTCATTTTCCCAGGTAGTTTACCATGCCTAGAAATCGCTGTAGACCTATTGATGGTTAAGAAGGAACTGCAGATGCTGGAAAATCGAAGGTAGACAAAAATGCTGGAGAAACTCAACGGGTGAAGCAGTATCATTTCATTGATGTTAATGGTTTTAGAAGGGTCTGGCCTGAGGCCATTATTGGTGAATACGTGGCCCACTTAAGTCACTTCGTCAACTCGAAACCTGCACTTGAGGGGGTTAAGTTTGAGATTTACCTCTCTGGCACGATCCAAGACCGACTTCAGGTTTGAGTCATGTTCTTGTGCGTTGCGCCTGGCGATCAGGATGTCATCCACGATTATGTTGCATGGGTAGCCAGTAAAGAGCTGTTCCATAATACATTGGAAGACCTCACTGGCTGAATTAATAATAATAATAATAATAAATTTTATTTAATGGGCGCCTTTCAGACATCTCAAGGACACTTTACATAGTAATCGGAATAAAAACATATAATCGGAATAGAACAGGTAAAAAAGACATCACAGAGACACAATGTGAAGAGAGAGCAGCGGCAGCCAAAGCGCGCCAGCGTCCACTCTCTCTTCACGGCAGCCATCTTGGACACAGACCTACAGGACTACAATTAGACAAAAAAATCATCCCCCCACAGTGGGTAGCACTGTGGAGGAAGGCACAATGTCCAGTCCCCACCCCATGTTCACCCCAAAGTCAGGCCTATTGAGGCCACCGCAATTGCCTCTACGGAGGCCCGATGTCCCTGGCCGTTCTCATCGGGTGGTCTTGCCCCGGCATCGGGAGAGTCCTTTCGGCGGCTGGGCCACCTGTAACGGCCGCTTCCTGGTTGGAGCCCGCGGCTGCCGAAGCCGACAAGGCCGCGCCGGTTTGGAGCTCCCAGGCTCCCGATGATAAAGTCGGCGCCGCCTCTCCGCACTGCCGCCTCTCCGCACTGCCGCCTCTCCGCATGCCGCCTCTCCGCTCTGCAGACCCGCAGCCCGGAGATGTTGCTCTCGGCGGTCCAGCTCGCCAGAGCTCCAGCGTGTCGCTCCAGCGCGGCGACCCAGGCAAGGCATCGCCCGCTCCACTCTGCTCCGCTCCAGCGCTCCAACGCTGTGCCGCCACCGAGGCCGAGGTGCTGGGCGGTCCCCGCCAGGAAACGGCGCTCCAAGCCCGCAGGTAGGCCACGAGGACAGGTCGACGGGCAGCCCGGAGAAAAGGCTGCCACACCGACCAGGTAGGGACCTAGAAATAAAGTTACACCTACCCCCCCACATTAAAAGACCATATCCCTTACAAACGGACGGCTGCTGGCTAGCAGCCGTTCACCAAGATGGCTCCCCCTCCTCGAATTGATGCCAAATGGCATTCGTAAGAATCGGTAGCGTCCGAAGGGTGTCGCAAATGTGGTTAGCATGGATGATGCAAGGTCTAGCAGTATTTGCCAAAATGAGTTCTTTGCATCTAGGACAGAGAAGGCTGCGACCTCTTCCACCATCTGCACCGGGTGGTGTGGTCATTTGATGGCAGTGTTTAAGTCTTTAGGGTTGATGCAAATCCTTATTTCATCTTTGTTCTTGATTGCTGCGACCATGGGTGGAGACCCAGGAGGAGGGGTGGTTGACAGGAGCTATCACGCCCAGTGATTCTATTCTGTCTAGTTCAGTTTTGACGCGGTCTTTCATTGTGGTTCATCCCACTTCTGACCACATGATCCACATACATGGTGAGACATAAGTCTTTATTCCATTCAGAAATACAGAGCACTTAAACTGCCAGCCGTGAACTCCCAGCACAGCATGGCTTCTGTGAGCTGGCTGTCCTTATTTGTGTAGTACCGTAATACCATGTAATGGGTGGCCTGCATATATGTGTAGTGGAGATTACAAATGGCATGGATTAATAATGGTTAATCTACAGTATAACAGTTAAAAAAAATTGTCTCTATCCGTGGGTAGGGAGGGAAGTGTTAATTATGCGGGGATTGCTGGTTGGTGCGCTCGGTGGGCAGAAGGGCCTGTTTCCACACTGTATGTCTAAACTAAACTAAATAATCTGGTTTGGGGTCTAACTGGAGGAGGAGATCTATGCACCCAATATGTCAGAGAGGGCCATGTTGAGGGTGGTCATAAGAAGGGTGGTATGGATTCAAGACAACATGGTTTGCACATTGCCAGGCTTGCTGCAACGAGTACAGGAGATGACCAGATGAACCCATCCCCTATCTCTTGCAGCAGGTTGCCTGGATCAATAACATACCTCCGTGATTCTGGATGTTATTTGCAATGCATTACCGGGCTCCAGCAACAATTCTGTCACAAGGCGCCTTCTGGATCAAGTGGCAGCTACCAGAGACAATGGGGCGCAAAATGTCTTACCGATTCAATGCAGTCTTACCTTTAGTCTGAAGAAGAGTCTTGACCTGAAACAGAACCCATTCTTTCTATTCAGAGATGCTGCCTGGCCTGCTGAGTTACTCCAGCATTCTGTGTTTACCTTAACCCAGCTGGTTTCTGCCCCACAGCAGTGTTTGGAGCTGGGAAAGAACAGTGATAGATCACCAGCGAGCATTTTTTTGCCGCTCATGAGCAGAGCACTGTTGGACACAGGGATGCTTCTCATGATGCTTCATTGTGCACAGGTATGTGCTACTACCAGGTGAGGTAGCTGCTGGTACTGATCGCTCAGAAAGATGGCTAAAGTGAGGGTCATTACTCATGTACGCATGAAATGTGTATGTCAGTAGCTAAGCATTAGAGAAAGCATAAACTATTAATTTTAGTACAATTTGATGACGTTGAGAATTGTGAAACAGCTTGCAGTGAGTTGCGAAAATGCCTGGTCAGATATGTTGACACCAACAGAGTAAAGGGCCTGTCCCACTTGGGTGATTTTTCAGCGGACTGCTGGTGACTGTCAAGTTTGCTGTAAGTAGCACTCGCTGAAAAACCGAGAACTGGAACGGCGAGTGTCAGAGTGGAACGAACACACACACACACACACACACACACACACACACACACACACACACACACACACACACACAGACACACACACACACACACACACACACACACACACACACAGAAACACATCGCAAAGGCGGGGGCCAGGGAAAGCGGGGGGAGCGCTGTCTGAAATTCACATTGTACAAAGCCAAGGTGATACAGGCACACACCGCAATGAACAGGAAGGTTAAGATGGCTAGCACAGTGTACAGTAAATCCTTTAAAAGAGGGGGGGGGGAGGGGGGAGGCGGGAGGGGGGAGGGGAGAAGTGGGGGGAGAAGTGGGGGGAGAAGGGGGAGAAGGAGTGGAGATACTTTTAAGAAGCCAGACAACTTTTAATAAGCCAGAGATGCACAGCTGTGAAGTTTAGCATTTAACATTACCGGTCGGTTATCCTTGGTTCTGAAAACTCGTGCTTACGTTTTTTTTCACCAATGAGTCAATGAAAATGCCCGGTCAGCAAAGCCGATTAACTAAAACTACCTACGACTACCTCGACTACCCATAACTACATGGCGACCACACTACAACTGCATTTACGACTACAGGATTATCGAATTTCTCCATGGCGATCAATTTTTGTATCTCAGAAATGTTTTCAACATGTTGAAAAATTTGCAGCGACCATACTGAGGCCATGACTAGTTCCCAGAATGCGGGAACTCCAAGTGACCATAAAGGAGACTCACCAGAGACCACCAGCGAACATGTGGCGACAATGTGGCGATCATGAGGCGAGCGCAGAGTCCCCTGCACGCGCCTAAAAAGTTGCGTAAGTGGGACAGGCCCTTATCTATTTAAATAGGGAGAATAACTATAAAGAAGTGCATTGTGCTCCTAGTTGTTCTGAGACTACACTGTGCTTGTCGTAGGTTGCACCTACTGTAGCAGTGTTGGTCCATCATCAGCGGAGAATCTTCACCACTAACTACCCCCACCAAAAACGTTATTAACTTTACTGCTAAAGGGCCTGTCCCTTTTTCCCGAGTCCTCTGCCGAGTTGAAAGGACCTTAAAAAAAAATCAAGATTTTTGTGATCTGCGAACTCCTCCTCCCGACTATCTTTTTACTCGTGGATTTTTCTGTCAAGCTGGAAAAAACGTCCCGACTTACCTGATGCCCCGAGTACCTACGGCTGGCATTACGAGCCGCTACGATATATCTACGGACTTCTACGGCCTCCTACAGACTCGCTACGGACATTCTCCAAGTTTGAATCAAGGGGAAAACTTGGGAGAATTCGTGAGTAACTCGGGAAAGTGGGACAGGCCCTTAACTTTCCCCCATTCATGGACTTTATTAACATCACCACTAACTTTCATTTTGCCCTCACATTCTGGACTATCTTAGACACCTCCCTCCCCTTTCTTGATCACTGTCTCCGTAACGGGAGATAGTCAATCGGCTGACAATAGACAATAGACAATAGGTGCAGGAGTAGGCCATTCGGCCCTTCGAGTCAGCACCGCCATTCAATGTGATCATGGCAGATCATCCTCAATCAGTACCCCGTTCCTGCCTTCTCCCCATATCCCCTGACTCCGCTATTTTTAAGAGCCCTATCTAGCTCTCTCTTGAAAGCATCCACAGAACCTGTCTCCACCGCCCTCTGAGGCAGAGAATTCCACAGACTCACCACTCTCTGTGAGAAAAAGTGTTTCTTGTCTCCATTCGAGATGGCTTACTCCTTATTCTTAAACTGTGGCCCCTGGTTCTTGGCTCCCCCAACATCGGGGACATGTTTCCTGCCTCTAGCGTGTCCAAGCCCTTAGCAATCTTATATGTTTCAATGAGATCCCCTCTCATCATTCTAAACTCCTGATTGTACAAGCCCAGCTGCTCCATTCTCTCAGCATATGACAGTCCCGCCATCCCGGGAATTAACCTTGTAAACCTATGCTGCACTCCCTCAATAGCAAGAATGTCCTTCCTCAAATTGGGGGACCAAAACTGCACACAATACTCCAGGTGTGGTCTCACTAAGGCTCTGTACAACTGCAGAAGGACCTCTTTGCTCCTATATTTGATTCCTCTTGTTATAAAGGCTGAGATATATTACAAACCTACTGACTTCCACAGTTATCTATGCTACACTTTTTCCCACTCTGCCTCTTGCAAAGACTCTATTCCCTACTCGGCCTCCCAATTTCTCTGTCTACAATGCATCTGCACTCATAGTGAGGTGTTCTATACTAGAATATCCGAGATGTCCTTATTCTTTAGGGAACAGGGGTTCCCCTCTCCCATCATAGATAGATGACGCCCTCACACGTCTCCTCTGTATCCCATAGTTCCGCTCTTGCTCTCCCGCCCCCTAGTCACAACAGGGACAGAATCCCCCTTGTCCTCACCTTTCACCCCATCAGCCGTCGCATACAGCACATAATCCTCTGACATTTTGCCACCTCCAACGGGGTCCCACCACGAGCCACATCTTCCCATCTCCACCCCTTTCCCCAGAGACCACTCCGTCCACAACTCCCTGGTTCACTCATCCCATCCCCCCCCCAAACCACCCCCTCCCCAATACGTTCCCCTGCAACCGCAGAGGATGCAACACCTGTCCCAATACCTCCTCCATCGACTCCATCCAGGGAACCCGACAGTCATTTCAGGTGAGGCAGAGGTTCACTTGTACCTCCTCCAACCTCATCTACTCTATCCAATGCTCCCGATGTGGGCTTCTTTATATTGGTAAGACCAAGCGTACACTTGGAATCATTTTGTGGATTAACTACGCTCAGTCCGCCTTGGCCTACATGATCTACTAGTTGCCCAACATTTTAACTCCCATTCCCACACTGACCTTTCTGTCCTGGGCCTCCTCCACTATTAGAGTGAGGCCATACACAAATTGGAGGAACAGCACTTCATATTTCGCTTGGGCAGCTTACAACCCAACGGTATGAACATTGATTTCTCTAATTTCAATTAACACCTGCATTTCTTTCACCCCTCTCTCTCCCCCTCCCTCACCCTGGTCATCCCTCTAGTTCTACTGTTCACATCCTTGTATCCCTCTCGTTAGCACATCTTCTCTAGCCAACTCTGGGCCATTATGGACTACACCCTTCCTGAGGTCACCTACTGTCAGCAGAAGAAACAAGTTCTGGCCTTTTCTCACCTCCAGTCGTTCCCCCCTCCCCCACCTCCCCCCATCCCTCCCCCACTCACCTCTCTATTTCAGTCTGAAGACGGGCTCTTCCCTATTCCCTTTCTCCAGAGATGCTGCCTGATCCGTTGAGTTACTCCAGCATTTTGTGTCTATCGTTTGAAAAATATTACAGGTGCTAACATGAATAGCACACAGAAATGCCTTGTCCAATTGTCTGATGAGTACAATCTATTCTGGGTTTATTTTTGTGCCATTTGTGCATTATAATTTGTACGCTAATTGATCTCATTCCTAGGCTGGAGCTTTAAAATCGCGGTGGATGGCTGCAGGAGTAAGTAGCATTAGGGAAAAGTAATTCAATCTCCTGAAGCACTGGAATAATTGAAAATAAATTCCTCTCCATGTGTAAGACTGAAAGCATCATACAACCATAAATCAGCAGTTGGTATGCACGGCCTTATTACAGATGATTGCTCTCTGTCAGAATGCATGCTGCATTGCAACTTGGCAGGAGTTCACATCTGGTCATTGGCATTTTGCCACACAGCCAAATTCTGCTCAAACTTCCCCCTCAGCCCCACCCATTCATAACGTTACCTGACGTTACTCCAGTCATTATTACTACAGGACTTAAAAATCAAGGTGATTCAGATGGACAATGCAATTTCAAGCTTTTGCTTTAGTTTAGTTTAGAAATACAGTGTGAAAACAGGCCCTTCACCCCACCGAGTCCACATCAACCAGCGATCCCCACACATTAACGCTATCCCACACACACTGGGGGCAATTTAATATTTAAACCAAAACCTGTGCGTCTTTGGAGTGTAGAAGGAAACCGAAGATCTCGGAGAAAACCCACGCAGGTCACGGGGAGAATGTTACAAACTCCTTACAGACAGCACTCGTAGTCAGGATTGAACCCGGGTCTCTGGTGCTGTAAGGCAGTAGCTCTATCGCTTTAGCATTTCCAAACCAAAGGTAACACAGCTTTAGAATTTCCAAACCAAAGGCAACACAGCTTTAGTATTTCCAAACTATATTTTCAAACCACATTAAGGGCACTGACAAGTCAGTAAAACCACTCACAATTTAGTAGACATTGTTCAGTGTTATTCACAGCTCAGATTGAGAGACGTGACCCTCTCGCTCCCCCATCTTGCAGAGACTGACTGAGGCACTCAACACCTCCGGGTTTTATAGTCCCTCTGGAAGGGGTGTGGCCTTCAGGAGAGAGAATCTCAACATTTTTTAAACACTAATAACTCTTTTATTTTTCATCGATGGGAAAAATCCTCTTGTCCTGTGCAGCGGAGGGGGACTCTGAGTAAGATGGCCATAAATCACAGCCGTAAGTGGCAGCGTTTTTTCTAAAATCAATAAACAGAACAACAGGAAGTGGTCAAGATCAGACTTTTAGTAATATAAGACACATATATATATACATATATATACACACACACATACACACACACGCATATATATATATATACACACATATACATATACATATATATATACATACATGTATACATATATACACATATACAGTACATACACCTACACATATACATACACATATACATACACATATACATACATATATATATATATATATATATATATATATATACACGCACACATGCGTACACATGAAAAACAAACAATATTAGTGCAATGATAATGATAATGATCAATGTAGTTCAGAGTTTATTTGGAGGTTGTAGGGTTTATCATCTTATGATTAAGCTTTATACCTTATTTAATTTGGGTGCAGCAGTCCCATTACTTAGTCGGATTGATGATGGGTAGTGGCAGTGGCGTATGTTTAGTATTATTATTGAATGTGGTACTTTGTGTGGAAAAGCTTTCTAGAAGGTGTTGAATTAATATGAAGCTTATTTTGAGCCACCCAATTTGAACTGAATTGTAATTATAGTTTCAGTAGCAAAGTGCAGCATTATTGTCTTATCCTTCAAAACTCTTTCATTTTCATTGCCGTCATCTCACAGTGACATAGACAGTATATTTTGCAAATGGTTCCACAGGTAAACTGAAATGCGGCAGGCGCATACTCTAAAGGTCGCAGCCTTCATTGAGTTCACTAATCTTTGTCATCTCAGAAAATGGCTGTTATAATCATGTTCAGGATTATTAGTAGGAAGGAACCGCAGAAGCTGGTGTAAGGACCTGTCCCACTTGGACGACCTAATCCACGAGTTTAGAAGACCCTAGATGAGTTGAAAAAAATGTCAAGATCATGTTGACTCGCCGAAGTAAAGTACCTCATACGACCTCCTAAGACTATGTCTACAACCTCCTACGACTATGTCTACGACCTCCTACGACTATGCCTATGACCTCCTATGACCCCCCTCGACCTCAGTCTTCTACACCTAAGACCAACTACGACTAGCTACGAGTGGAAAATGATCACATGATAAAATGATGTCATGTTTGCATTTTTTTTCTAGGGCCAGTTATCGACCTACAACTACCTACGACTACCTACGACTACCTACGACCTACCTACGACCTACATACGAGTAAGAAGTATCAATTTTTTCCATGCAACCTTTTTTTTTACTCGTGGACATTTTTTATCAGGCTGGAAAAAATGCCGCGACCTACTTGAGGCCACGAGTAGGAGACCACTCACGAGCATGAGGAAGAGTTACGAAGACCTCCTACGACCTCGTGGCGACCATGCTGCAAGTATGATTCAAGGGCAAACTCGGCAGAGGTTGCCAATTAGGTCGTGAAAGTGGGACAGGGGCTTTACACCGAAGATAGACACAAAATGCTGGAGTAACTCAGCAGGACAGGCAGCATCTCTGGATAGAAGGAATGGGTGACGTTTCGGGTCGAGACCCTTCTTCAGACAGCAGGATCTTCAGGCTGTCTCCGTCTCCCCTGACTCTCAGTCTGAAGAAGGGTTTCGACCCAAAACGTCACCCATTCCTTCTATAGAGAGATGCTGCCTGTCCCGCTGAGTTTCTCTAGCATTTTGTGTCTATCTTCAGGATTGTTAGGCTCAGGAAAGACCACTCACCACTCCCACTCTGAATCACTCTCCAATACATTTTAATGGCTTGCATCTTCTACATATGCTCGGTTGAGAATTATCATCAGACAAATAAGAAATGAAAGACCATAATGTAAACTCGTGTCTGAAAATAGTTATTCAGATGAAAGGTTTCCATTCCACGTGGAAGTACACAGAGGTAGAAAGCAACACAGCCAAATGAGGGGGGGAAGCATGGTGTAAAGTAGGGGACATTAATCACATGGAGCTGAGTAGCTGAGTAGCTTATTTTGACAGCAGAGATTGTCCAGTCATTTTAGAATTGTTGCATGTGAGAATCCAGAACATGTTGGCACTTACGTGAGCAAATGTCAGTTATTCTGTATATAAATGCCAACAAAACGTAGGATAATCAGGAACAAATACATGATAAAAATCACTCTGTCTTTTTCTGCTGTAATTAAAAACTACATTACTGAAGAAGGGTCTCGTCCCGACACGTCACCTCCTCCTTTTCTCCAGAGATGCTGTCTGATCCGTTGAGTTACTCCAGCTTTATGTGTCTGTCTGCGGTTTAAACCATCATCTGCCGTTCCTTCTACATTACATTACTCTTGTCTTCTCTGTGGATTGTCACCTTGTCGTGGTGAAGAAGCTTGTGTGGACCTGAGATCCTGAGAGCGATGCCATCTGGAGCTATGCTCCTGGTAGGGTCACCCATGGCGGTAAGGTCGAGGGGGAGGTCTCTGACAAAGAGCAACCCAACCAAGACCTCAACAGTGGAACAGGCGGAGGACGATGGCTGACCTTGGTGAGTCTCCGGTCATCTTGGACTCCACGCCACTGGATCCTGACCCAGATCTGTCAAGGACCACAGGGTGGCTGCCTGTGCACCAGTCTCCCCACGATAAACAAAGTCACGCACAGACGCCCTCTATATAGCACCCTGGAGGGGTGAAGGAAAACACCAAATGCAAACCTCCACTGCCTTGTGGCTATTATCTTAGGGAAGTTGAAGACTGGATCCGACGGAATACGTGGAGGAGACCATCATTTGGCGGTCCAACGGGTAGGAAGGTGGACCCAGCAAAGTGTCGTGGAGCGCAATTAGGGCACAATGTTCACATAGAACACTGGTGGCCATCCACTGCATCCTGACCTATCGCCACCCGTCTTGACTATGTCTTGCCACTGGATCCAGACAGGCCGGGACGAGAGAGTGAGGCTGATGATTTGCACAACTCTCCCTCACTTTAATCCAAGTCCAGCGCAAGTCATGACTTCAGGACCCGTACCGCCCAACTGGGCGAAGCATGATCACCACAGGAGCGCGTGCAGCTGAGAAGAAGCGCACCGCGGAAGCTCAGAGGAAACGCGCCGCGCGCAAGGCTCGGGCAACTTCAACGTCTACTGCAGTGCCCACCCAACTGTGTCCCATATGCGGGCGAGCCTTACGGGCCAGGATCGGTCTCACCAGTCACCTCCGGACCCACAAACAAAAACACTGAAGTCATGGTCTTCTTCGACTACGAAGGACCAACAACAACAACATTTACTCTTGTAAATGACAGCAATATTTATGTTATACAAATCAACTCCAAGCTGCAGCAGGTTTTGCATAGATCTCTCCATTTCAGTGCAATTCTCTTCTACAATAGGATGTAAGTAGGAATCCCTCCAGAGTCAAAAGATCTTTAAGCATTAAGACCTTGTGCCTGAAAAATAATTTTAACAACCTGGTGCATGATCTATATAGCGTAATAATCTCATGTAGAGGATAATCTGGTATAAACTAGCATGAGGTACCAGGAAGAAAATGTGCTATGTTATGCTTGCCATCTATTATTAAGACATTTGCATGAGCCTATCTGTCATAAACATTATTTTTGTTTTAAGTAGATACTCTCATTGTGTGGCACCCTACTAGAGTTGCTGCCATACAGCTCCAGAGACCCAGGTTTGATCCTGACTATGGGTGCTGTCTGTACAGAGTTAGTACTTTCTCTCTATTACCATGTGGGGTTTCTCCAGGAGCTCCAGTTTCCTCCCACATTAGAAAGATGTGCACGTTTGTAGGTTGATTGCCATTGGTAAATTGCGATGGGATACATAGAACTAGTGTATAGATAGATGATAAATGCTCACTGTGGACTCTGTGGGTCGAAGAGTCCACACTGTATCTCTAAACTAAACTAAACTAAACTATGGATAATGAAGAGCAAATATGACAACCAGTTAAAGTAATGTTGATTATTACCAGGTCATGGTCAGCTTGGTGTATAATTAAATGGTGTGGAAACATAATTCCACCTCATTCTTTACAAGATTGCTGAGTTATGGTACAGACATGGTCAAGAGTCAAGTCAATAGAGTTTATTGTCATATGTCCCAGATAGGACAATGAAATTCTTGCTATGCATCAGCACAACGGAATATAGTCGGCACGAATACAGAACATATCAGTGTGTCCATATACCATTATATAAATATAATCACACATCAATAAATAAGCAGATAAAGTGCAAATAAACAGATAATGGTCTATTAGTGTTCAGCGATTTGTTTCAGGTGAGTTTAATAGCCTGATGGCTGTGGGGAAGTAACTGTTTCTGAACCTGTATGTTGCAGTCTTCAGGCTCCTGTACCTTCTACCTGAAGTTGGCGGGGAGATGAGTGTGTGACCAGGATAGTGTGGGTCTTATCTGAAGAGACCAAGTAACCTTTCCCCATAAGTATTATTGTTAATTATATGCAAAAATAATTATTTGAGATAGTTTATTCGTATATAATGCTGACAATGTTATTTGTCCGAAGAAGATTCTCAACCCGAAACGTCACCCATTTCTTCTCTCCAGAGATGCTGCTTGTCCCGCTGAGTTACTCCAGCATTTTGTGTCTATCTTCAGTATAAACTAGCATCTGCAGTTCCTTCCCACACAATGTATACAGTTCTTCCAATGCAGAACATGTAAGTTTTTAAGGTTACTGAAAAATTAATCTATAAAGTTGATACATCTTCTCTGTTACTTGGCAAATTGGAGAATGGGCCATTCAGATCCTTCCTTGAAGAACCATTGTTAAATTGCGATGGTGGTGGCCTGTTGTAGATGATGATAGCATGGTTGTGCAGTCTCATGTCCTGTGGGACCGAGTGTGGCTCACACACGAGTCTGATGCACGACACCAATATTTAAAAGCACTTACCCCATGCTTCACAGAACTTTTGACAATTAAACTGTGTTAGCTCAGTGGCAGCGCCTTGACCTCTTTAATTAGAAAGTGGATTCAAGTCCCACTTCATAAAAGAAAGAAAAATGATTTTGGCTGATACTCCCACACACAGCTTTAATGTTGGAGGTGCCGTCTTAATGAAATGTCAAACCTCCTCTCTCAGCTGAACTAACACAATCCCCTGGCACTATTTGGAGAAAGAACTGGAACATTTTCACCTTACCCTGATTAATATTTATCCTTCAATCTCCATGACTAAAGAGGTAAAGTATCTGGTGATCACCACTTTGCTTATAGTGGGATTTTGCAGTGGGCATTTTGATTGTTGTATTTCGTACAATTCAAAGTACAGGGCCTGTCCCACGAGCATGCGACTGCATGCGGCCAGCGCGACCTAACGTGGTCGCTTGAGCCGTACGGCCTCACGGGGCCGGTCACATTTCGATCGCCGGAACCGTATGGAGTTGTGCGGGGCTGGTCCCGCCATCGCGCGGGACTCCGAAAAACTGACACTGTCCAAAAATTCCGCGCGGCAACGTACGCGGCGTCTTGACGCCGTATGCAGCGTCTTGACGCCTTTCGTCACGTGCGAACTTCCCGCGGACTTCACTCGAGCCTCACGTCAACTCGTACGGGATCACTCGACCTCCGCGTGGCCCCCGCTTCCGGTTTGGTCGCGCTCGCCGCATCCAAACGCATGCTCGAAGGACAGGCCGTGTACGGGGATCACTCGACCTCCGCGTGGCCCCCGCTTCCGGTTTGGTCGCGCTTGCCGCATGCAGTCGCATGCTCGTGGGACAGGCCCCCTACCGGTACTTATCCTTAATTTAACTGCAAAGTACAATGTGCTATCCTGTGAAAGACATGAAGGATACAATATAAATTAATATTCCATTTGAGTAAAATGAAATAAATTATTTTTGTGACTCTCTGCAAAATTTGAAAGATAAATACAGAATGGAAACAGCCCCTATGGCCCATCGATGATCCTTCCTGACCGACCGGAAACATCACCCAAGATGCTGCCCGACTGCAGCACTTTGTCTCTTTTTTGTGAATCAGTTACTTGTTTACACATTAGATTATATTACATGCATTCATACTCACATCATAAGCTGCTAAATATTACATTCCTTTATTTACAAATCACAGTGCATAGCTCTTAGGACATAATTCTAAAACTGCTGGTAAGAATTTATCTTTGACAAAAAACATTTTGTAGGTTGTAATGTTTTTCCAAAGTCAATTCCTGCCAAACTTGGGAACAAATCTAATTGGACATATATCATATATTTTCTGTTGAAACATTAACTTTGTTCCAAATTATCAGTGGATCATCGGAATGTTCCTTTTTCCAAAGCTCAGAGGCGTGGGGCTGGAGGTAGGGCTTCTTCCAGTCTAAAGATACACTTGTTATCTCATATTTTCTCTTCACGGTGCAGGCTTTGACAATATTAGCACTCATGATTAATTCAAGGGAACCATTAACCCAAGGCCTTCATTTTTTTCAACCAGTTGCACAGGGAATTAAACAGCTTGATCATAACAGTGGAGCACTATTTGGCTTCTGTATGTATTAGAATGCATGCATTTTATGCAAGGCTGCATTTGCACAATTGCTTCCCAAACAAAGGCATAACTGGTGTGATGACATCTTAGCTCTGAAGAATTCCCACATTAACAACGTTAGTTTTCACACATGTTAATCCTTTAACACCTTCGCCTCCAGGGTTGTGAAGAGGGAACAGTAAAAATGTCCCCACCACCCACCATTCAACAAACACAACTGTTGACGTTGGATATTTTACTTAACACGTCAAACAACTGCCCTTCTTCAGATGCGAGATCAAAGAATTCTTTTGTTAGCTGCTGCCTGAGTCCTTGTATTCCAGATAAGCCTGCAATTTTGATTTTTTTCAGATTTTAAAAATATACATACATAATTTTTGTTCAAGGAATTAATTTCTTTATTATGGTACATTGTGACTTATTCAAGGAAAAATTATCATTTTATTTCAATATTTAGTCAGATTCCATTGTCTTGGTCAAATATTAGAGGAATGGGATCAAGATATTCTGTTTAAATTCAACATCTTGTTGGCTTGAAGAGTATATGACGTGGAAGGCAGAGGTCATTCAGCCCTGGTGTTTACATTGAGTCATAGTCATACAGTGTGGAAACAGGCCCTTCATCCCAACTTGCCCACACTGACCAACATGCCCCATCTATGCTAGCCCCACCTGCCCACACTTGGCCCCCTATCACTCTAAACCTATCCTATCCATGTATCTGTCAAAATGCCTGTCATTATGATAGTACCTACAAAGTGTACTTGACAATAGACACAAAAAGCTGAGTAGCTCCATGCGGGTCAGACAGCACCCATTCCTTTTCTCCAGAGATGATGTCTGACCCGCTGAGTTACTCCAGCTTTTTATGTCTATGTTTGGTTTAAACCAGCATCTGCAATTACTTCCTACACAAGTGTACTAGACTATTCAATAACATCATGGCTAATCTTTTACATCAGTGCCGTTTCTTCTAAACACATTCTGCTTATCTCTAGCCGTATGACAAATCTCCGAATCAAACTGTACGTCCATTTGTAAGTATACTTCTTCCTTAGGTAAGACCTATGCATGGTACACCAGGTGCAGTCTCACCACAATGTATAGAATTGGTATATATACTCTTGCATTTAAATCCACTCACGATGCAGCCAAACATTTACCATTCCCATACTGACCTTTCTGTCCTGGGCCTCCTTCACTATCAGAGTGAGGTCCAACACAAATTGGTGCAACATCATATTTCGCTCGGGCAGCTTACAACCCAATGAATATTGAATTCTCTAACTTCAAGTAACCCTTGCTTTTTCTCTCTCTCCATCCCTCTCCCATTCTAGTTCTCCGACCAGTCTGACTATCCTCCTGATTAAATTTTATCTTTGTATGTTTCGTTGTCAACTTCCCCGAGCTAACAATGATTTATTCTACATTTTCCATGTTATTCGTCCCCTTTGATGTATCGTTTTCACACCTTACCCTTCCATATCTCTGTGTCTCCCTCTCCCTTGACTCTCAGTCTGAAGAAGAGTCTCGACCGAAATGTCACCCATTCCTTCTATCCAGAGATGCTGCCCATTCCGCTGAGTTACTCCAGCATTTTGTGTCTATCTTCAGTGTAAACCAGCATCTGCAGTTCCCTCCTACACGTACCATTTGCTGCCTACATATTAATTTTAAGTGATTTATGTATAAATATTTTATTTCAGTCAACGGTGTGGAATAACCCCGGCCATGGCGGGGGGACAGGCCTTAAGACTGGTCTGCCCCAACAGCTGCTGACAACGTTCTACCGCTGCACCACAGAGAGCATACTAACGTATGGCATCTCTGTGTGGTATCTCAGCTGCACGGAGGCGGAGAGGAGAGCTCTTCAGCGCGTCGTCAACAGAGCGCAGCGGATCATCGGGACAGAGCTACCAGCCTTGGAGGGCATCTACCACACGCAGTGCCTCAGGAAGGCCCTCAGCATCCATAAGGACTCATCACACCCCTGCCACGGTCTGTTTCAACTACTTCCCTCCGGCAGACGTTACAAGGCCTTCTACGCCCGAACCTCCAGACTCAGGAAAAGTTTTATCCCAAGAGCTATAGCGGCTCTGAACCGGCCCTAATGAGTGCCCCCCCACCCACCCCCTTTGGACAGTCTCCCTCAGATGGTCACGTCAATCAATCCAGCTTGTTTATTTATGTATTGTATTTATTTACCTTTCTATCTTTCAAACTTTTGCTATGTATGCGACACTCTATGTGTCTATTTTAAGAACAGTATCTTCAAAAGTGTTTATTTGTCATAAGTACCAGATATGAACTGGAACAAAGAAATTCTTACTTGCAGCAGCTCTGCAGATATGTTAGACGCAACAACAACAACAACATATCTACCAAAAATTACCAGTTATTCTAAGAAAACTAGACAATATTAGTGCAAAAAACTAAAGTATTTAGCGGACCATTGTAGTGCAAAGTTTGCAGTGTTTTGTCGCTGACTCTCTGCAGTCTAATCTGCAAGTTCAAATGATTTGTGTAGGAAGGAACTGCAGATGCTGATCTTAACAAAAGATAGACACAAAAAGCTGGAGTAACTCAGTAGGTCAGACAAAATCTCAGGAGAAAAGGAATAGGTGATATTTCGGGTTGAGACCCTTTTTCATGGGGAAAGTGTAACGAGAGATATAGACGGTGATGTAGAGAAATATAGAACAAATGAATGAAAGATATGTAGAAAAGTAACGATGATGACTGAAACAGGCCATTGTTAACTGTGTGCTGGGTGAGAACAAGTGCAGACAATGAGACTCAACAAGACGTCTTTGAAGTTGGTACAACAAAGTTCAAATGATTTATTCTTTTGTCAGTGAAAATTGTGGAAGATGATGTGAGGACATAGAATGTACCACACGGGGGGGAAAACCACCATGCCTTATGGACATGGAAGCTGGGAAAACTGAGCTGGGAAAAAATGGGGATTGGGGAGATGATAAATGCTGAGGAGGATGAGAGATTTAAAACTGTGAGCATGTAGGTTACAAGATTTGCATACTTGGAATGCCACTTGGATTTGCTAAAGTGGAAGTTCTTAAATTTTTGGAGAGGTAGATGAACAAATATTGAAGCCACAGGTCCACAACAGATCCAATCTGAACACAGACTGGTGTCAAGCCAGTCTGTTTGTGTGGCGCAGTGGTAGAGTTGCTGCCTTACAGCGCTTGCAGCACCTCAGACCCGGGTTCGATCCTGACTACGGGTGCTGTCTGTACGGAGTTTGTACGTTCTCCCCTTGATTTTCTCCGAGATCTTCGGTTTCCTCCCACACTCCAAAGACGTACATGATGTAGATAAATTGGCTTGGTGTAAGTGTAAACTGTCCCTAGTGTGTATCCGGTAGTGTTAATGTGCGGGGATCGCTGGCTGGTGCGGACTCGGAGGGCTGAAGGGCCTGTTTCCACACGGTGTCTCAAAACTAAACTAAAACTAAACAAGGCTACATCATCATCTCACTCATTTTTCTCCACCTTTTTTACTGCACCTCACTTCTAACAAGCTCCCTAATGGAATTATACAGAACAGAAACAGGTCCTCTGGTCCACCATGTCCATCCATGCCAAACACCAAGATCTTACCCATACTAATTCAACAATTTGTTAGTCGTTTTCCCAGCCTTGACAATTGATATGCTGGTTTAACTCAGCGGGCGAGGCAGCATCCAAGAAGCTCCATAGATGTTGCCTCATCCGCTGAGTTTCTCCAGCTTTTTTGTCTACCTTCAATTTTTCCAGCATCTGCAGTACTTTCTTAAACGATATGGTGGTTTAGATGCCTCGTAAATACCGTGAGAGTACCTTGACAACTATTCATGCACTTTCTTTTGGAGTGGAGCTAAGACAAATAGTAACATGTTCAAGCTACATTGCATCCACCCCAGAACCAAGTCACTCAAGTCCAAGGACTGAGCCTCAGTTTGCAGGCAACTATTGTTGATGCACAGATTCAAAGACCGAGCTACAAAGCATTGGCGACAAGGAAAAAGGTCTTACACGTAACATCCACTTAACAAAGATCCTATGTCAACTTGTACCATTGAGAAAATACCCCCCCTCAGAACTTAGAGATCCAAGGTAAAAACATGATAACTCAAATTTCACTGTACATTAATTGGTACGTGACAATTAAATTGAATCTAGAATCTTGAATCTTGATCCATTCCCACATCTATAGGCTTGTATTCACTGGAGTTTAGAAGGATGAGGGTGGATCTTATAGAAACATATAAAATTATAAAAGTACTGGACAAGCTAGATGCAGGAAAAATGTTCCCAATATGGGGCGAGTCCAGAACCAGGGGCTACAGTCTTAGAATAAAGGGGAGGTCATTTAAGACTGAGGTGAGAAAAATCTTTTTCACCCAGAGAGTTGTGAATTTATGGAATTCCCTGCCACAGAGGGCAGTGGAGGCCAAGTCACTGGATGGATTTAAGAGAGAGTTAGATAGAGCTCTAGGGACTAGTGGAGTCAAGGGATATGGGAAGAAGGCAGACACGGGTTATTGATAGGGGACGATCAGCCATGATCACAATGAATGGCGGTGCTGGCTCGAAGGGCCGAATGGCCTCCTCCTGCACCTATTTTCTATGTCTATATCTATGCTTAATCTTGGTAGCCACCTCTCAATGTAGGCAGACATTGAGGATGAAATTTGCCATCATCTACAGTACACCAACACAATCTTGTCAGGCTATGAAAAAGAGTGTTTGAATATCAGGAGCTAAAACTCATCAGAGAGATGAGGGTCTACTGGTGACCAGTGTTCCCTGGCACTTTATACGCTTTTGAAACCTGAACCTGAACAGCCACAAATTCTGTCTCGTGAAAAT